>NC_088402.1:8848168-8923168 GCF_034236695.1 Oncorhynchus nerka
TATATAACTAATGTCTATACACACCATCCTATATAACTACTGTCTAGATACACCTTTTATATTAATATCCATACTCTCTTCATACACCATTATATATATATACAGTGGGGCAAAAAAGTATTTAGTCAGCCACCAATTGTGCAAGTTCTCCAACTTAAAAAGATGAGAGAGGCCTGTAATTTTCATCATAGGTACATTTCAACTATGACAGACAAAATTAGAAAAAAAAATGCAGAAAATCACATTGTAGGATTTTTTAATGAATTTATTTTCAAATTATGGCGAAAAATAAGTATTTGGGCAATAAAAAAAGTTTATCTCAATACTTTGTTATATACCCTTTGTTGACAATGTCAAACATTTTCTGTAAGTCTTCACAAGACATATTCCAGTCATTGATATTGCTCATTCAGGCATTTCTTAGTTTCGTGTATATATATATAAATATATTTTTATGTTATTTTACTGATCTGTTGGAGCCTAGACAAACATTTAGCTGCCCCTGCCATAACATCTGTACTTGATTTGATATTACGTGTTGTTGATTAAATGTAGCCTGTATTCTACTGTAGGGAGAGAGAGAAGAAGAAGTGTGTATGTCCTAAATAGCACCCTATTCCCTACTTATTGCACTTTTTCAAGGGCCAATAGGACACGGACAAGCTAACAGGAAATCATACAATACAGCAGAAATGAGCCGCAGGCAGGGATTTCAGCTAGGTTATCACACACACACACACACACACACACACACACACACACACACACACACACACACACACACACACACACACACACACACACACACACACACACACACACACACACACACACACACACACACACACACACACACACACACACACACACACACGCATTAGCGTAGAAGAGAGGCTCTAACAGAGACTCCCAGTAACATAGGTTGCCAGGCAACCTAACAATGTTTTTTACTTGATTTGTTGGGAGAAGTTGTCACTCTGTGTTTGTTGAGTGCAAACAAAAATACACACACACACACACACACACACACACACACACACACACACACACACACACACACACACACACACACACACACACACACACACACACACACACACACACACACACCATACATACTCGCAGGAACACACACATGGACACACACACACTACATTACATCACACTACACATTTACTGCCCCCACCCTCCCTTCCTTGACTCTTTCTGATGTGTAACACCTTGATGTCTCAGTGTGGTTTGGTCACGGTTTCCATGGTAAATCTAGCGTGTTATTTCCCTGCCGCACTTCCCAAATCCTCATCATTCATCCCGATGACTCACGGAACAACACTGCAGCCACAGCACAGTCTAATTCTAGCAGGGAGGAGTTCCCTCGGTGAGGGTGAAGATCTCCTCCACCGCACGAGCCCATGGGGACACAAAACCCAACAGGAAGATCACGTCGGTGACTCAACCCACGCATTCCTCCTAAGGACGGCATGAAATACGATGTAATACGTAATACGTAATACGATGAGAGGCAGAGAATCGCAGTGGATAGAGGGGGGCCGGCCAGGCAGAGTTCATCGCTCCAGTGCCTTGCTGTTCACCTTCACACCCCTAGGCCAAACTACACCCAATCATAGGATCTACTGAAAAGATGAGTCTTCAGTAAAGAGTTGTAGCTCGAGACCGAATCTAAATCTCTCACATGGATAGGCAGACCATTACATTAAAATGGAGGTCTGTAGGAGAAAGCCCTTCCTCAAGCTGCTTGCTTAGAAATTCTAGGGACAACAAGGAGGCCTGTGTCTTGTGACTGTAGCGTACGTGTAGGTATGACCGGCAGGACCAAAAGATAGGTAGGAGCAAGCCCATGTAATGCTTTGTAGGTTAGCAGTAAAACCTTGAAATCAGCCCCTGCCTTAACAGGAAGCCAGTGTAGAGAGGCTTAGCACTGGAGTGTGGATCCCGTCAAGATTCTAGCAGCCGTGTTTAGCATTAACTGAAGTTTATTTAGTGCTTTATCCTTGGTAGCTTGAAAATAGAGCATTGCAGCAGTCTAAAAAGTAACAAAAGCATGATTCATATTTCAGCATCATTTTTGGACAGAAAGTTTCAGATTTTTGCAGTGTTACGTAGATGGAAAAAAGCTGTCCTTGTAACAGTCATGATATGTTCGTCAAGAGAGAGATCAGGATCCAGAGAGACGCCGAGGTCCTTCACAGTTTTACTTGAGACGACTGTTCAACCATCAAGATTAATTGTCAGGTTCAACAGAAGATCTCTTTGTTTCTTGAGACCTAGAACAAGCATCTCTGTTTAAATTTAAAACATTTGCCGCCATCCACTTCCTTATGTCTGAAACACGGACAACCAGGAAGGACAATTTTGGGGCTTCACAGCTGTGTATCGTCCGCTAAGCATTGAAACATCAACAAGAGCTAAAATGAATAGTGAAAACTCTAGTGGTCCTAAAATGTAACATTGAAGAACACCGAAATATCCAGTTGATTTGTCAGAGGACAAACCATCCACAGAGACAAACTGATATCGTTCCGACCGATAAGATCTAAACCAGGCCAGAACTTGTCCGTGTAGACCAATTTGGGTTTCCAATCTCTCCAGAAGAATGTGGTGATGGATGGTATCCAAAGCAACACTAAGGTCTAGAAGCACGAGGACAGATGCAGAGTCTTGGTATGACACCATTAAAAGGTAATTTACCATCTTCACGAGTGCAGTCTCAGTGCTATGATGGGGTATAAAACCAGACTGAAGCGCATCATACACATTTTTGTCTTCAGGAAGGCAGTGAGTTGCTACGCAACAGCTTTTTGTGACATTTTTGAGAGGAATGGAAGATACGATATAGGCCAATAGTTTAAAAAATAATTTGGCTTTTTCAAGGCTTTTTCAAGAGATACTTTATTATTGTCACTTTAAGTGAGTTTGGTACACATCTGGTGGATAGAGAGCCGTTTATTATGTTCAACATAGGAGGGCCAAGGACAGGAAGCAGCTCTTTCAGTAGTTTAGTTGTTAAAGCGTCCACTATGCAGCTTGAAGGTTTAGAGGCCATGACTATTTTCATCAATGTGTCAAGAGATATAATATTTTAAAAAACTTGAGTGTCTCCCTTGATCCTAGGTCCTGGCAGTGTTGTGTAGATTCAGGACAACTGAGCTTTGGAGAAATATGAAGATTTAAAGAGGAGTCCGTAATTTGCTTTCAAATGATCATGATATTTTCCTCAAAGAAGTTCATGAATGTATTACTGCTGAAATGAAAGCCATCCCTTTGGGGAATGCTGCTTTTTAGTTAGTTTGTGACACTATCAAAAATACATTTTGGATTGTTCTTAATCTCCTCAATTAAGACTCAGTGAGGAATGTTGTATACGGCCCAGGGGGCCTGTAAACAGTAGCTATAAGAAGTGATTGCATAGATTTCATAACTAGAAGCTCAAAAGACAAAAACAGTCATTTTTTTTTGTAAATTGAAATTTGGTATTACACATTTCAGGTTCACCTCCACCATTGCAGGATACTCGGGGAATGTCACTAGTGTAACCAGGGGGAGAGTTCTCATTTAACACAGTAAATTAATCTGACTTAAGCCATGTTTCAGTCAGGCCAATCACATCAAGATCATATGATCAGTGAATAGATCATTGACTGTAACTGCCTTGGAAGTGAGGGATCTAACATTAAGTAGCGCTATTTTGAGATGTGAGAGATCTCTTTCAATAACGACAGGAATGGAGGAGGTCTTTATTGCAGTGAGATTGCTAAACCAAACACCACCGTGTTTAGTTTTGCCCAACCTAGATCGAGGCACAGACACAGTCTCAATGGGGAGAGCTGAGCTGACTTGCACTGCCTGTGCTAGTGGCAGACTCCACTAAGCTGGCAGGCTGTGCTCAAAGCCTGCTGTCTGGCCTGCATCCTATCTCATTGAGGAGCTAGAGGAGTTAGAGCCCTGTCTATGTTCATAGATAAGATAAGAGCACCCCTCCAGCTAGGATGGAGTCCGTCACTCCTCAGCAGGCCAAGCTTGGTCCTGTTTGTGGATGAGTCCCAGAAAGAGGGCCAATTATCTATCTTTTGGGAGGGTCAGAAAAATGTTTTCATCCAGCAATTGAGTTGTGAGACTCTGCTGTAGAGCTCATCACTCCACCTAACATAAGATGGTGCCGGGGAGAAAATGGCAGATGTTTTACGTGCCCCCAACCGATTGTGATTTTTTGTCTGTTTATTTGAGTTGTTTGTAACTTATTTTTTTAACTTATTTTGTACATAATGTTGCCGCTACCGTCTCTCATTATCAGAAAAAAAAAAACTTCTGGATAACTGTGATTACTCACCACTGACTGGCAGAATCCTTTTTATCCTTTAAAGAATCTTACAAGGCCAACGTGAATATACTGCTTTTTTTGGGAACAGGCCCAGATCCCTGTGATTTGCGTGAAGAGGAGGCAGAGAAAATGGGGCCGGATGGCGGGCAACCTTCTGAGAATTCGTAGGTGAACGAATAAACCCCCACTTCCTTCCATTCTGCTAGCAAACGTGCAATCTTTGGACAATAAAATAGGTGACTTACACAGAATATTAAACTACCAATGGAGACGTGGCTGAATGACTTCACGAGTCCTGGCTGAATGACTACACCATCAACATACAGCTGGCTGGTAATATGCTGCACCGGCAGGATAGAACAGCGGCATCTGGTAAGACAAGGGGCTATGTATTTTGTAAATAACAGCTGGTGCACGATATCTAAGGAAGTCTCGAGCTATTACTCGCCTGAGGTAGAGTTTCTCATGAAAAACTGTAGACCACACTACCTACCTAGAGAGTTTTCATCTGTATTTTCCGTAGCTGTTGATATATACCACCACAGTCAGAGGCTGACACTAAGACTGAATGAATGAGCTGTATTACGCCATAAGCAAAGAAGAAAACGCTCATCCAGAGCCGGCACACCTAGTAGCCAGGGACTTTAATGCAGGGAACTTCTTCAGGCCAGGGTCTATTTTTCTCCACTACCTGTCATACTGACATGCCCTAAGTAAACTGCCTGTTACTCAGGCCCAGAAGCCAGGATGTGCATATAATTGGTACCATTGGATAGAAAACACTTTGAAGTTTGTAGAAATAAAAAATTATGTATAAGATTATAACAAAAATGTATATGATAGGAGAAAATCCAAAGAAAAAACAACCTGAAAATATATTATTTTGAGAGCCCATGCTCTTCCAATGGAACGTATAGGGTCATATCAAAATCCAGCTCCCAGGTTGTAATTCCTATGGCTTCCACTAGATGTCACCAGTCTTTGTTCAAGGTTTCAGGCTTGTTTCTTCCCAAACGAGGAAGAATTTTGAGTTTTAGTACTGGGAGTCAGAGTTGGAAATCTGTCTGCGTACGCGACGAAGAGGTCACGCACCTGCTTATTTTGCTTTTCTATTGAACATACTTTCCGTATAAAATATTATAGTTTAATTACATTTTACGGTACCTGAGGATTAAATAGAAATATATCTTGACTTGTGTTAACAAAGTTTAACTGTAGCTTTTTGGATTCCTTTCTCTGTATGGTGAACGAGTGGATTGCTCAAATCGATGGCGCCAACCAAACAGACTTTTTGGGATTTAAAGAATTATTTTATCTAACAAAACGACCATGCATGTTGTAGCTGGGACCATTTGGATTGGAAATCAGAGGAAGATTTTCAAAACGTAAGTGAATATTTAATCTCTATTTGTGAATTTATGACCTGTGCTGGTTGAATTTTTTGTTAATGTGGGGCGCCGTCCTCAAAAAATCGCATGGCTTTTGCTGTAAAGCCCATTGTAAATCGGACAATGCAGTTAGATGAACAAGACGTTAAGCTTTTAACTGATATAAGACACTTGTAGCTAAATGTTTAATATCCATCATGATTTGAACTGCACATCCTCCAATTTCACCGGAAGGTGTCAACAGGTGTCCTGTTGGCATGACGCCTAGCCCATATATTATTTTTAATCTGTTTCACCAAATTTCTATCAGCATGATAAATGTGCAACCAGAGGGGGGAAAAAAACTCTGGACCACCTTTATTCTACAGACAGAGACGCATACAAAGCCCTCCCTTCGCCCTCCATTTGGCAAACCTGACCATAATTCTATCCCCCTGATTCCTGCTTACAAGCAAAAATTAAAGCAGGAAGCACCAGTGACTAGATCAATAAAATAGCCTTAATGTCGGTAGCCCTGCCCCCTGGTAAACAGTGTATGATCGCTGGATGATTCTTTTTAAGTCTAATACTGTGAGTAATGGAGTTGCCAATGACTAGGGTTTTCAATTAGTCAGAGCTAATGGTGGGAGGCTTCGGTGTCTCAGACCCCATAACAGGTGGAGGTGAAACCAGAGAAGGCTCGGCCTCTGACTCTGACTCGTTGCTTAATGGGGAAAACTGGTTGAAAGTTTCTGTCGGCTGAATGAGCGACACCGGTTGAGCGTTCCTACAGCATTTCCTTCCAGAAGCCTTGAGAAAGTTGTCCGGCTGCAGGGACCGTGCCAGGGGATTTATACTAACGTTACTATCTGTACTTACTGGTGGCACAGACCCTTTTTCTTCCTTTCTAACACTTAAATTGCCAAACGATTGCAGCTGAAGCTGGGCTTGCGACACGGCTATCCTCACCATAAGGCGATAGTCCTCCTGTATATTATGAGTACAGCGAATACAATTAGAAGGCATAGTGTTAATGTTACTATTTAGCATTTTCATCTGGTGGAGGTCCTGTAGAACCATGTCCTGATAAAGCGTCCCAGGGGGTGAAAAAGCTGAGCGAGAGGAAAAAATGAAAATATAAAACGATAATGAAAAAGTAAAAAACGTGAAGTTGAGTGAAGGTGGCAAAGTGCCGTTAGTAAAGAAACACACAGCAGCAGGTAAACAAGTCCACAACTTGTGACCAGAAATGATATGAGACCAGGGCACAAATAATATAATAATAATCCATAACTTTGCTCTTTATTTAACCATCTTACATATCAAATCTTATTTGTTCATCAACAATTGTGAATAAATCACCACAGGGTAATGAGAAGGGTGTGCTTGAAAAGACGCACAACTTCAATGTTGGGTTGTTTTGGAGAGAGTCTCAGTCTTAAATCCTTTCCCACACACAGTCTGTGCCTTTATTTAGTTTTCATGCTTGTGAGGGCAGAGAATCCACTCTCACATAGGTACGTGGTTGCAAAGGGCATCAGTGTCTTAACAGCGCGATTTGCAAAGGCAAGAAACTCTGAGCGCAGCCCAATCCAGAAATCTGGCAGTGGCTTCTGATTAAATTACATTTTCACAGAACTGCTTGTTCCAATTTCGATGAGGCTCTCTTGTTCAGATATCAGACAGTGGACTGGAGTCAGGGAATGAAAGGGATAATGAATCCAGTTGTTGATGATGATGGAAATACCAGTGTGTTGTCCTTGTTAATGCAGGCAGAAAAGAGTTCCAACTTCTTAATAAACAAAAAAAAATGTGAATGACATTTTTATTTGGAGTAGACTGACAGCATTGCGCAAACCCCAGTTCAGGAATACCTGGTCTAATGAATCCACTGTCTAACTGTCTAATGTATCCACTGTCTAATGTATCCACTGTCTAATGTATCCACTGTCTAATGTATCCACTGTCTAACTGTCTCATGTATCCACTGTCTAATGTATCCACTGTCTAATGTATCCACTGTCTCATGTATCCACTGTCTAACTGTCTCATGTATCCACTGTCTCATGTATCCTCTGTCTAATGTATCCTCTGTCTAATGTATCCTCTGTCTAATGTATCCTCTGTCTAATGTATCCTCTGTCTAATGTATCCACTGTCTAATGTATCCACTGTCTCATGTATCCACTGTCTAACTGTCTAATGTATCTACTGTCTAAATGTCTCATGTATCCACTGTCTAATGTATCCACTGTCTAACTGTCTAATGTATCCACTGTCTCATGTATCCACTGTCTCATGTATCTACTGTCTAACTGTCTCATGTATCCACTGTCTAACTGTCTCATGTATCTACTGTCTAACTGTCTCATGTATCCACTGTCTAATGTATCCACTGTCTCATGTATCTACTGTCTAACTGTCTAATGTATCCACTGTCTAATGTATCCACTGTCTAATGTATCTACTGTCTAACTGTCTCATGTATCCACTGTCTCATGTATCCACTGTCTAACTGTCTCATGTATCCACTGTCTCATGTATCCACTGTCTAATGTATCCTCTGTCTAATGTATCTCATGTCTAACTGTCTAATGTATCCACTGTCTCATGTATCCACTGTCTAATGTACCCACTGTCTAACTGTCTAATGTATCCACTGTCTAATGTATCCACTGTCTAATGTATCCACTGTCTAATGTATCCACTGTCTAATGTATCCACTGTCTAATATATCCACTGTCTAACTGTCTAATGTATCCACTCTGTCTGTATCCACTGTCTCATGTATCCACTGTCTAATGTATCCACTGTCTAATGTACCTACTGTCAAATGTATCCACTGTCTAATGTATCCACTGTCTAATGTATCCACTGTCTAATGTGTCCATTGTCTAATGTGTCCACTGTCTAACTGGCAAATGTATCCACTGTGTTATTGTCTAATGTGTCACTAAATACTCTGTGTGTGTGTCTTTTTGTAATCACTGTGTGTGTGTGTGTGTGTGTGTGTCTGTGTGTGTGTGTGTGTGTGTGTGTGTGTGTGTGTTTGTGCATGTCTGTGTCTATGTGTGGTGTGTGCCTGAGCCAGCTGTCAGGTTCGGGGACAGCCTGGGGGTTCACAGTGTATCAACGAGGGCCTTGCCTGTCTGCCTGATGAAAACCCTCTCCTCCTACGAGGCCGTCGCCTGCCCACACAGCGGAAAACACAGCAGACAATGGAAGCGCTTTATACATTGTTCATCATAATAACCCTTTGGTCCACTGCTCTGCTGTGAAAAGAGACTGGAGAAGAGAGGAAAACATTCGAAACTCGGCCGAAAGTTCAACAGACGTGTGAGAGCGCTAGATAACTTTCATTTTGAACGAGAACGAGTGAGATTGGTAAAGGGGTCCAATTTAATTTGGATTGTGAGAGAGGTGATTGATTTCACGGTGACTTTGATGTCACTGCTAGCGACTGATATGGGATCCATGCATTTTCATGGTTCCGGGTGGTTGTCATGGTGCTGACGGACAGCTGCTGGGGATGATGGGTGAATGGAGAATCCGAGGGGCCCGATTAGTGGATAATTGACAGGTGAGACAGGTGTGTCGTCATAGCAGAAGAGATGTGTTTCTGGAAGACAAGTTTTAAAATCTTCTCAAATACTGAAGTAAAAATATATATTTTTTAAAATATTACAGGTTTGAAAACAAATAATGTTTTTAGTCATGTTTTAGCCTTTATGTAGCGACTAAAAGTTTAATACAACATGGCACATAAATATAGCTGTTGTTTAGTGTTATGATCACAGGGGGAAAAGCCATTCAAGTTCCTTGGAAATGTGAACAATGAAGGAACAAGTAATTTCTTGCAAACCTTTCAGATAGGACAACCATGACCCTAACTTCATACGGCAGGGTAGCCTAGTGGTTAGAGTGTTGGACTAGTAACTGGAAGGTTGCAAGTTCAAATGCCTGAGCTGACAAGGTACGAATCTGTCGTTCTGCCCCTGAACAGGCAGTTAACCCACTGTTCCTAGGCTGTCATTGAAAATAAGAATCTGTTCTTAACTGACTTGCCTAGTTAAATAAAGGTAAAATACTAGCCTTTTTGTATTTTACAACCTATTTGAGGTCAGAGGGCACAGGACGCATTCAGACTATATTTACGGAGAATGAACACAGTCTCTGTTTGCTGAGATTGCCTAGACAAAATATCTGTTCTGTGTTAATCATATTCTTCTTTCTAATATATTAATTATGCAAACAAAACTACTAAAGACAGAGCCATGTCTGTTTGTGTTAAAGTTGTTTAAATGCAAATAAACTAAACAAAGAAATGCTGAGTTGGTAACACAGAACCTGTTATGAGTTGATAACACACAGAACCTGTTATGAGTTGGTAACACACAGAACCTGTTATGAGTTGGTAACACAGAACCTGTTATGAGTTGGTAACACAGAACCTGTTATGAGTTGGTAACACAGAACCTGTTATGAGTTGATAACACAGAACCTGTTATGAGTTGGTAACACAGAACCTGTTATGAGTTGGTAACACACAGAACCTGTTATGAGTTGGTAACACACAGAACCTGTTATGAGTTGGTAACACAGAACCTGTTATGAGATGATAACACAGAACCTGTTATGAGATGATAACACAGAACCTGTTATGAGATGATAACACTCAGAACCTGTTATAAGTTGGTCAAATATAAGTCACCCTTTAGATCAGATCCCTATAGGAACAGGGGGCCTTTAGATCAGATCCCTATAGGAACAGGGGGCCTTTAGATCAGATCCCTATAGGAACAGGGGGCCTTTAGATCAGATCCCTATAGGAACAGGGGGCCTTTAGATCAGATCCCTATAGGAACAGGGGGCCTTTAGATCAGATCCCTATAGGAACAGGGGGCCTTTAGATCAGATCCCTATAGGAACAGGGGGCCATTAGATCAGATCCCTATAGGAACAGGGGGCCTTTAGGATCAGATCCCTATAGGAACAGAGGGCATTTAGGATCAGATCCCTATAGGAACAGGGGGCCTTTAGATCAGATCCCTATAGGAACAGGGGGCCTTTAGATCAGATCCCTATAGGAACAGGGGGCCTTTAGATCAGATCCCTATAGGAACAGGGGGCCATTAGATCAGATCCCTATAGGAACAGGGGGCCTTTAGGATCAGATCCCTATAGGAACAGAGGGCATTTAGGATCAGATCCCTATAGGAACAGGGGGCATTTAGGATCAGATCCCTATAGGAACAGGGGGCCATTAGATCAGATCCCTATAGGAACAGGGGGCCTTTAGGATCAGATCCCTATAGGAACAAGGGGCCATTAGATCAGATCCATATAGGAACAGGGGGCCTTTAGGATCAGATCCCCATAGGAACAGGGGGCCATTAGATCAGATCCCTATAGGAAAAGGGGGCCTTTAGATCAGATCCCTATAGGAACAGGGGGCCATTAGATCAGATCCCTATAGGAACAGGGGGCCATTAGATCAGATCCCTATAGGAACAGGGGGCCTTTAGGATCAGATCCCCATAGGAACAGGGGGCCATTAGATCAGATCCCTATAGAAACAGGGGGCCATTAGATCAGATCCCTATAGGAACAGGGGGCCTTTAGATCAGATCCCTATAGGAACAGGGGGCCTTTAGTATCAGATCCCTATAGGAACAGGGGGCCTTTAGATCAGATCCCTATAGGAACAGGGGGCCTTTAGATCAGATCCCTATAGGAACAGGGGGCCTTTAGATCAGATCCCTATAGGAACAGGGGGCCATTAGATCAGATCCCTATAGGAACAGGGGGCCATTAGAGAGGCAACCTATATCTTAGTTTCTCTCTGACAGGTGTGCTGTGTCAGACACTATAGAGAGAGAAACAGGAGGGCGGGTAGAAGGTGGTTCCCACAGCAACCAGCAGTGTGTTGTCAATCAAGTTCTCAACCAATGCTTCTACGGAGTCCAAACTGTTTCTGTCTTACTAATGTGTGATGTGGCTTTTTCTTTTTTTTATCCACAAACTCTTTTTCCTGTTATGGGATAAGACCGGATCACTTGACTTGACTTGGAACTTGTATGTCTTCCTGACTGTAACAGACTATTGTAACAGAGACGGCTGTACGTCTTCCTGACTGTAACTGACTATTGGAACAGAGATGGCTGTCTGTCTTCCTGACTGTAACAGACTATTAGAACAGAGATGGCTGTATGTCTTCCTGACTGTAACAGACTATTGGAACAGAGATGGCTGTATGTCTTCCTGACTGTAACAGACTATTGGAACAGAGACGGCTGTATGTCTTCCTGACTGTAACAGACTATTGGAACAGAGACGGCTGTCTGTCTTCCTGACTGTAACAGACTGTTGGAACAGAGATGGCTGTCTGTCTTCCTGACTGTAACAGACTATTAGAACAGAGATGGCTGTATGTCTTCCTGACTGTAACAGACTATTGGAACAGAGATGGCTGTATGTCTTCCTGACTGTAACAGACTATTGGAACAGGGATGGCTGTATGTCTTCCTGACTGTAACAGACTATTGGAACAGAGATGGCTGTATGTCTTCCTGACTGTAACAGACTATTGGAACAGAGATGGCTGTATGTCTTCCTGACTGTAACAGACTATTGGAACAGAGATAGCTGTATGTATTCCTGACTGTAACAGACTATTAGAACAGAGACGGCTGTCTGTCTTCCTGACTGTAACAGACCATTGGAACAGAGATGGCTGTATGTCTTCCTGACTGTAACAGACTATTGGAACAGAGATGGCTGTATGTTTTCCTGACTGTAACAGACCATTGGAACAGAGATGGCTGTCTGTCTTCCTGACTGTAACAGACCATTGGAACAGAGATGGCTGTATGTCTTCCTGACTGTAACAGACTATTGGAACAGAGATGGCTGTATGTTTTCCTGACTGTAACAGACTATTGGAACAGAGGTGGCTGTATGTCTTCCTGACTGTAACAGACTATTGGAACAGGGATGGCTGTATGTCTTCCTGACTGTAACAGACTATTGGAACAGAGATGGCTGTCTGTCTTCCTGACTGTAACAGACCATTGGAACAGAGATGGCTGTATGTCTTCCTGACTGTAACAGACTATTGGAACAGAGATGGCTGTCTGTCTTCCTGACTGTAACAGACTATTGGAACAGAGACGGCTGTATGTCTTCCTGACTGTAACAGACTATTGGAACAGAGATGGCTGTGTGTCTTCCTGACTGTAACAGACTGTTGGAACAGAGATGGCTGTATGTCTTCCTGACTGTAACAGACTATTGGAACAGAGATGGCTGTCTGTCTTCCTGACTGTAACAGACCATTGGAACAGAGATGGCTGTATGTCTTCCTGACTGTAACAGACTATTGGAACAGAGATGGCTGTCTGTCTTCCTGACTGTAACAGACTATTGGAACAGAGACGGCTGTATGTCTTCCTGACTGTAACAGACTATTGGAACAGAGATGGCTGTGTGTCTTCCTGACTGTAACAGACTATTGGAACAGAGATGGCTGTCTGTCTTCCTGACTGTAACTGACTATTGTAACAGAGATGGCTGTGTGTCTTCCTGACTGTAACAGACTATTGGAACAGAGATGGCTGTATGTATTCCTGACTGTAACTGACTATTGTAACAGAGATGGCTGTGTGTCTTCCTGACTGTAACAGACTATTGGAACAGAGACGGCTGTCTGTCTTCCTGACTGTAACAGACTGTTGGAACAGAGATGGCTGTATGTCTTCCTGACTGTAACAGACTATTGGAACAGAGATGGCTGTCTGTCTTCCTGACTGTAACAGACTATTGGAACAGAGACGGCTGTATGTCTTCCTGACTGTAACAGACTATTAGAACAGAGATGGCTGTATGTCTTCCTGACTGTAACAGACTATTGGAACAGAGATGGCTGTATGTTTTCCTGACTGTAACAGACTATTGGAACAGAGGTGGCTGTATGTCTTCCTGACTGTAACAGACTATTGGAACAGGGATGGCTGTGTGTCTTCCTGACTGTAACAGACTATTGGAACAGAGACGGCTGTCTGTCTTCCTGACTGTAACAGACTGTTGGAACAGAGATGGCTGTATGTCTTCCTGACTGTAACATACTATTAAAACAGAGATGGCTGTATGTCTTCCTGACTGTAACAGACTATTGGAACAGAGGTGGCTGTATGTCTTCCTGACTGTAACAGACTATTGGAACAGAGACGGCTGTCTGTCTTCCTGACTGTAACAGGCCATTGGAACAGAGATGGCTGTCTGTCTTCCTGACTGTAACAGACTATTAGAACAGAGATGGCTGTATGTCTTCCTGACTGTAACAGACTATTGGAACAGAGGTGGGTGTATGTCTTCCTGACTGTAACAGACTATTGGAACAGAGATGGCTGTATGTCTTCCTGACTGTAACAGACTATTGGAACAGAGATGGCTGTATGTTTTCCTGACTGTAACAGACTATTGGAACAGAGATGGCTGTATGTCTTCCTGACTGTAACAGACTATTGGAACAGAGATGGCTGTATGTCTTCCTGACTGTAACAGACTATTGGAACAGAGATAGCTGTATGTCTTCCTGACTGTAACAGACTATTAGAACAGAGACGGCTGTATGTCTTCCTGACTGTAACAGACTATTGGAACAGAGACGGCTGTATGTCTTCCTGACTGTAACAGACTATTGGAACAGAGATGGCTGTCTGTCTTCCTGACTGTAACAGACTATTGGAACAGAGACGGCTGTATGTCTTCCTGACTGTAACAGACTATTGGAACAGAGATGGCTGTGTGTCTTCCTGACTGTAACTGACTATTGTAACAGAGATGGCTGTGTGTCTTCCTGACTGTAACAGACTATTGGAACAGAGATGGCTGTATGTCTTCCTGACTGTAACAGACTATTGGAACATAGATGGCTGTCTGTCTTCCTGACTGTAACAGACTATTGGAACAGAGACGGCTGTATGTCTTCCTGACTGTAACAGGCTATTGGAACAGAGACGGCTGTATGTCTTCCTGACTGTAACAGACTATTGGAACAGAGACGGCTGTCTGTCTTCCTGACTGTAACAGACTGTTGGAACAGAGATGGCTGTCTGTCTTCCTGACTGTTACAGACTATTAGAACAGAGATGGCTGTATGTCTTCCTGACTGTAACAGACTATTAGAACAGAGACGGCTGTATGTCTTCCTGACTGTAACAGACTATTAGAACAGAGACGGCTGTCTGTCTTCCTGACTGTAACAGACCATTGGAACAGAGATGGCTGTCTGTCTTCCTGACTGTTACAGACTATTAGAACAGAGATGGCTGTATGTCTTCCTGACTGTTACAGACTATTGGAACAGAGGTGGCTGTATGTCTTCCTGACTGTAACAGACTATTGGAACAGAGATGGCTGTCTGTCTTCCTGACTGTAACAGACCATTGGAACAGAGATGGCTGTATGTCTTCCTGACTGTAACAGACTATTGGAACAGAGATGGCTGTATGTCTTCCTGACTGTAACAGACTATTGGAACAGAGATGGCTGTATGTTTTCCTGACTGTAACAGACTATTGGAACAGAGATGGTTGAATGTCTTCCTGACTGTAACAGACTATTGGAACAGAGATGGCTGTATGTCTTCCTGACTGTAACAGACTATTGGAACAGAGATAGCTGTATGTCTTCCTGACTGTAAAAGACTATTAGAACAGAGACAGCTGTATGTCTTCCTGACTGTAACAGACTATTGGAACAGAGACGGCTGTATGTCTTCCTGACTGTAACAGACTATTGGAACAGAGATGGCTGTGTGTCTTCCTGACTGTAACAGACTATTGGAACAGAGATGGCTGTATGTCTTCCTGACTGTAACAGACTATTGGAACAGAGATGGCTGTCTGTCTTCCTGACTATAACAGACTATTGGAACAGAGACGGCTGTATGTCTTCCTGACTGTAACAGACTATTGGAACAGAGATGGCTGTGTGTCTTCCTGACTGTAACAGACTATTGGAACAGAGATGGCTGTATGTATGTCTTCCTGACTGTAACTGACTATTGTAACAGAGATGGCTGTGTGTCTTCCTGACTGTAACAGACTATGGGAACAGAGATGGCTGTATGTCTTCCTGACTGTAACAGACTATTGGAACAGAGACGGCTGTATGTCTTCCTGACTGTAACAGACTATTGGAACAGAGACGGCTGTCTGTCTTCCTGACTGTAACAGACTATTGGAACAGAGATGGCTGTCTGTCTTCCTGACTGTAACAGACTATTGGAACAGAGATGGCTGTCTGTCTTCCTGACTGTAACAACTATTGGAACAGAGATGGCTGTCTGTCTTCCTGACTGTAACAGACTAGTGGAACAGGGACGGTGTCACGAATCTCGCCGAAGATGGTGCCGCTTCCTGTTCGGGCGGCGCTCGGCGGTCGTCGTCGCCGGCCTATTAGCTGACATCCATTCCCTATCCATTTGTTTCTGTTTATTGGGTAATTGGGTACACCTGTTTTGAGTTAGTGTTTGTTTGTAGGCTATTTAAGGGCACTAGGCCCGCTGGGTATTAGTGTGGGCTTGTTTCCCTGTTATCTGGTGTATGAGTGTAATCAGTATTGTTTCCGGACAGTTTTAGTCCGTTGTATTTTGGACGGGTTGTTTCATGCGACCTGGTGTTTTACATGTCGTGGCTCCACAGTCTATTGAATAAAATATCCACGAACTGAATTACCTGCTCTCTGCGCTTGACTCCTCCACTCACCACTGTTAGAAATTGTAACAGACGGCTGTATGTCTTCCTGACTATCACAGAATATTGGTACACTCAGATTGGCGATGGGAAATGTTTAGGCAAGGAACGGTGATGAAGAAAATGAGATATTTATCATATCATAATGTTTACTACCCCAGAGAGTTAACCATGATTATAAAAGGGTGCCTACAGATAGGTAACAGGGGTATGTTTAGAAAACCCGTAGGTCAATTATCGATTTATCCAGTGGTGGGCCGTCAGGGCCTGCAAGGCCTTCTCTGCTGGCCTAAACATCATCAGAATATATATATATATTTTTAAATATATTTTCCCACAAATATGTATTAAATGATTCCCCAGAGTAAGAATTATACTCTTCATTTCATAGCTTTCCTCTTGGTTGCACTGCTTCCAGCCCCAGGTTGAGATTTGGAGGGCTGGTCTTTATGTTAGATCTTTTATCCAATCATATTCAGCCATCATGTGTTACCAGGGGTCTAAAATCTTCCCTCAGGCCTTCAGAATCAACAGTGCGGGCGCTTGTAGCTTAAAGTGAATGGAAATTAAAATTTAGTGTCAACCAATCAGCTTTAGAGTTGGCTATTGTACGCCTGCTGGCTGGCTCCAGTGTTACCAGTTAGCAGGTGTAGTGCGTGCACGTCTTTTGATTGAATTACCAATATTGAGAGGCAGGTCCTATATGGGCAGGTCTCAGAACTAGGAAACTGAAATTAAAAAACTAATTAATTTGCGTACTACTAAGCTGTTTTTTCAACCCACAATGGCGGAAGGAGAAGATATCGATTTGGTCGAGGATATAATTATAACGCTATTCTCAAGATAAACTTTTCATGAAAAGTTAGACATTGTCAGGAGAGGTCGACGCCGACGCTACAAAGCCTGTCACAGGCGGGAAAGGGGTTCGTTCGCCACTTTCAAAGTTCCAACTACGAGCGCTATCAATGGCTCACAGGCTCTGAGAAGCACTGCAAACTGCACTGCTGGGAATGCCTATTATTTGCAAGTGATCGATTTGGTGTTTGGAGCCACACTGGCTTTGCAAACCTGAGTTGTCTAACCAAGGCAGCAACGAGACACCAAAGTACGGCTGGGCACTTACAAGCAATGGTGCTTTTGAAAACTTTTGGGGACACCTGAGTGGATCTACAGCTCAACGAACAAGCGCGCAGGGCAACGAAGCTGCACAATGAAAAGGTATTGTACTCTTCCCCTGCAATTCTCTGAATAAAAATCTCAATTTCAAGGTGACGCAACGCCTGGTTATACTGCGTTTCTGTCTAAATGTATAGTGTCTAGAGCCATGGCATCATAATGATGGTAATAAGTGGATTAATAAGTGGATTAATTCGGGTGGGACTGTGTAGGACTTCACTGAAGGCCCAGGCCCCAGAACCACGGCACCCTACTGGATTTATCATATCATAATGTTTACTACCCTAGAAAGCTAACCATGGGGGTAAAATTGTGATGGTTTTGTTAAGTCAACACATACTGTAGTTGGGGTAAAGGGGACATACAGAGATCCAACCAATTACACATTTGAAATGGAGGGGGAGCGATTGGCTGTGACTACCTGTGATTAACTGTGATTGGCTACACGGGTGTTTTGAGATGCATCACACTGTGAAAGGACCACATGCTCTGGCCTCTGTTTCTATCTCTGTCTTGCATGAGACCACACACACACACACACACACACACACACACACACACACACACACACACACACACACACACACACACACACACACACACACACACACACAGCCCTTATTTCAGCACCATGGACAGCCCTTATTTCAGCACCATGGACAGCTCTGTGACTACAGCCCCACGAAGGGCCCTTATTTCAGCACCATGGACAGCTCTGTGACTACAGCCCCACGAAGGGCCCTTATTTCAGCACCATGGACAGCTCTGTGACTACAGCCCCACGAAGGGCCCTTATTTCAGCACCATGGACAGCTCTGTGACTACAGCCCCATGAAGGGCCCTTATTTCAGCACCATGGACAGCTCTGTGACTAAAGCCCCACGAAGGGCCCTTATTTCAGCACCATGGACAGCTCTGTGACTAAAGCCCCACGAAGGGCCCTTATTTCAGCACCATGGACAGCTCTGTGACTACAGCCCCACGAAGGGCCCTTTTTTCGGCACCATGGACAGCTCTGTGACTACAGCCCCACGAAGGGCCCTTATTTCAGCACCATGGACAGCTCTGTGACTACAGCCCCACGAAGGGCCCTTATTTCAGCACCATGGACAGCTCTGTGACTACAGCCTACACTAGATGTCTTCTCAGATACCGAAATGTAGATCCGAACCAAATTGGATCCATGAAATTCCCATCCGACACGGGTGAATTTAAATATAATCAATACCCAGTCCAATTCGGATCCAAGGTCGACCAAATCCGACACAAAATATGTCCGAGATGAGGGACTATCGGATCCAAATTGGGTCGTGTTCGTATCCGACCCAAATGGATCCGAAATATTTTTAAAATGCCACCTTACAGCTGCGCAAGCTGGCAGAAATACTTTATTTGTCTGGCAGGCAGTGAATGTCACAAGCACGTTCTGTTACAGGCCCATCTAAAATAATTTACTTGTGGTCTACACTACAGTTTAGCACTTTCATATATGACATTCCAAAGGTAAAAATGTCGAAAACAAAAAGGAGGGGAAGGGATGTGTGGTGAAGATGCACTACAGGCGCGTCTCTCTCCAGAATGCCCTTTGCCAAAGGTAGCCTGGTGGTTAAGAGCGTTGGCCCGGTAACGGAAAGGTCGCTGGTTTGAATCCCGAGCAGGCAAGGTGGAAAAATCTACACATCTGCAGTTAACCCTCACAACAACTCCTCCCCAGGTGTGGCTGTCGATTAAGGCAGCCCCCCCCGCACCTCTCTGATTCAGAAGAGTTGGGTTAAACTGGGAAGACACATTTCAGTTGTACAAATGTTCAACCTTTTACTTTTGTCTGCCGCTAATTTATGCTCATTCATTGTTTCATTGTGTCAATTGTTGGTCTGTTGTTTTCTAATGTTATTTTTTTAAATATATATTTTGGTTGAGCAAAGCACAGACATACCTGTCCTGTACACACATGTAGAGGTTTGTAACAGTTCCTATGTGGGGGAAGGTTGATACTATTTCAGATTTTTTCTTATTAACTGCACTTTTGCACTGCGGAGCTTCTCACAGTAGTTTTGCGTCACCTCACACAGAAAATAAGAAGTGTTTTTTATTTATTTTTTACATACCATGTGGACCAATTTGATTTGAATAATCGTTCTCACACTCTCCTTCTAGTAACCATAGAGACTAGGTGTGAAATAGAAAAAAGCATTTCGCTACACTCGCATTAACATCTGCTAACCATGTGTATGTGACGAATACAATTTGATTTGATTTGATCCCATACATCCAGTGGAAACATCATATATATAAAAAAAGGGCATCTGAAACACTTCTCCCTTGACCAAGTACAACAGTCTGTTTCTGAGCTCATTGGTGCGGGAAACAATGAGCTCTAGTTGAACCAGTTCAGCAAGTTCTCTATAGAGCTCCAGCCAGACACAGAGAGAGCCAGACAGGCGGAGGAGAGAGATTCATGATTTTGACAGATTTTTCCCCCATCAGGATATTTTCTCCATCAAATGTAATTTCAGATCTGGTCGGTATTTCACATATTTTCGGAGAGAGCCACCGAGCATGATCCGACACGGAACCGGGGGTCAACTTCGGAATTCTGGATCCGACCTGTTTGGATACCAGGTAATTGGGTAATTCCGTAAAGATCTCCACCCCACACCTCCTCAGGAGTCTATGATAGTAGTCTTCTATAGTGGGGTGTTTCCCCCCCCTCCCTCTCTGTAGTGGGGTGTTTCCCCCCCTCCCTCTCTGTAGTGGGGTGTTCCCCCCCCTCCCTCTCTGTAGTGGGGCGTTTCCCCCCCTCCCTCTCTGTAGTGGGGTGTTTCCCCCTCCTCTCTGTAGTGGGGCGTTACCCCCCCCCCTCTCTGTAGTGGGGTGTTTCCCCCTCCCTCTCTGTAGTGGGGCGTTAACCCCCTCCGTCTCTGTAGTGGGGCGTTTCCCCCTCCCTCCCTCTCTGTAGTGGGCGTTACCGCCCCTCCTCTCTGTAGTGGGGCGTTACCCCCCTCCGTCTCTGTAGTGGGCGTTTCCCCCTCCCTCTCTGTAGTGGGGTGTTTCCCCCCCCTCTCTGTAGTGGGGGCGTTACCCCCTCCTCTCTGTAGTGGGGTGTTTCCCCCTCCCTCTCTGTAGTGGGGCGTTTCCCCCCCTCCCTCTCTGTAGTGGGGTGTTACCCCCTCCCTCTCTGTAGTGGGGCGTTACCCCCTCCCTCTTTGTAGTGGGGCGTTACCCCCTCCCTCTCTGTAGTGGGGCGTTACCCCCTCCCTCTCTGTAGTGGGGCGTTTCCCCCTCCCTCCCTGTAGTGGGGCGTTACCCCCTCCCTCTCTGTAGTGGGGCGTTACCCCCTCCCTCTCTGTAGTGGGGCGTTTCCACCCCTCCTCTCTGTAGTGGGGCGTTACCCCCCCTCCCTCTCTGTAGTGGGGCGTTACCCCCCTCTCTGTAGTGGGGTGTTTCCCCCTCCCTCTCTGTAGTGGGCGTTACCCCCCTCTCTGTAGTGGGGCGTTACCCCCTCCGTCTCTGTAGTGGGCGTTTCCCCCTCCCTCCCTCTCTGTAGTGGGGCGTTACCGCCCCTCCCTCTCTGTAGTGGGGCGTTACCCCCCCTCCGTCTCTGTAGTGGGCGTTTCCCCCTCCCTCTCTGTAGTGGGGCGTTACCCCCCTCCCTCTCTGTAGTGGGGCGTTACCCTCCCTCCCTCTCTGTAGTGGGGCGTTACCCCCCCTCCCTCTCTGTAGTGGGGCGTTACCCCCTCCCTCTCTGTAGTGGGGCGTTACCCTCCCTCCCTCTCTGTAGTGGGGCGTTTCCCCCTCCCTCTCTGTAGTGGGGCTTACCCTCCCTCCCTCTCTGTAGTGGGGTGTTTCCCCCCTCCCTCTCTGTAGTGGGGCGTTACCCTCCCTCCCTCTCTGTAGTGGGGTGCGTTTCCCCCTCCCTCTCTGTAGTGGGGCGTTACCCTCCCTCCCTCTCTGTAGTGGGGCGTTTCCCCCTCCTCTCTGTAGTGGGGTGTTTCCCCCTCCCTCTCTCTGTAGTGGGGCGTTACCCCCTCCCTCTCTGTAGTGGGGCGTTACCCCCTCCCTCTCTGTAGTGGGGCGTTACCCTCCCTCCCTCTCTGTAGTGGGGTGTTTCCCCCTCCCTCTCTGTAGTGGGGCGTTACCCCCTCCCTCCCTCTCTGTAGTGGGGCGTTACCCCCTCCCTCTCTGTAGTGGGCGTTACCCCCCTCCCTCTCTGTAGTGGGGTGTTTCCCCCTCCCTCCCTCTCTGTAGTGGGGTGTTTCCCCCACCCCTCCCTCTCTGTAGTGGGGCGTTACCCCCATCCCTCCCTCTCTGTAGTGGGGTGTTTCCCCCCCTCCCTCTCTGTAGTGGGGCGTTTCCCCCTCCCTCCCTCTCTGTAGTGGGGTGTTTCCCCCCCCTCCCTCTCTGTAGTGGGGTGTTTCCCCCTCCCTCTCTGTAGTGGGGCGTTTCCCCCTCCCTCCCTCTCTGTAGTGGGGTGTTTCCCCCCTCCCTCTCTGTAGTGGGGTGTTTCCCCCCCTCCCTCTCTGTAGTGGGGTGTTTCCCCCCTCCCTCTCTGTAGTGGGGCGTTACCCCCCTCCCTCTCTGTAGTGGGGCGTTTCCCCCTCCCTCCTCTCTGTAGTGGGGCGTTTCCCCCCTCCCTCTCTGTAGTGGGGCGTTACCCCCCTCCGTCTCTGTAGTGGGCGTTTCCCCCTCCCTCTCTGTAGTGGGCGTTTCCCCCTCCCTCTCTGTAGTGGGGTGTTTCCCCCCTCCTCCCTCTGTAGTGGGGCGTTACCCCCTCCCTCTCTGTAGTGGGCGTTTCCTCCCTCCCTCTCTGTAGTGGGGGCGTTACCCCCCTCCCTCTCTGTAGTGGGGTGTTTCCCCCTCCCTCCCCTCTCTGTAGTGGGGTGTTCCCCCACCCCTCCCTCTCTGTAGTGGGGCGTTTCCCCCTCCCTCTCTGTAGTGGGGTGTTTCCCCCTCCCTCTCTGTAGTGGGGGCGTTTCCCCCTCCCTCCCTCTGTAGTGGGGTGTTTCCCCCTCCCTCTCTGTAGTGGGGTGTTTCCCCCTCCCTCTCTGTAGTGGGGCGTTTCCCCCTCCTCCCTCTCTGTAGTGGGGCGTTTCCCCCTCCCTCTCTGTAGTGGGGTGTTTCCCCCTCCCTCTCTGTAGTGGGGTGTTTCCCCCCTCCCTCTCTGTAGTGGGGCGTTTCCCCCTCCCTCTCTGTAGTGGGGCGTTACCCCCTCCCTCTCTGTAGTGAGGTGTTTCCCCCTCCCTCTCTGTAGTGGGGTGTTTCCCCCTCCCTCTCTGTAGTGGGGCGTTACCCCCTCCCTCTCTGTAGTGGGGCGTTTCCCCCTCCCTCTCTGTAGTGGGGCGTTTCCCCCTCCCTCTCTGTAGTGGGACGTTTCCCCCTCCCTCTCTGTAGTGGGGCGTTTCCCCCTCCCTCTCTGTAGTGGGGTGTTTCCCCCTCCCTCTCTGTAGTGGGGTGTTTCCCCCTCCCTCTCTGTAGTGGGGCGTTTTCCCCCCTCCCTCTCTGTAGTGGGGCGTTTCCCCCTCCCTCTCTGTAGTGGGGCGTTTCCCCCTCCCTCTCTGTAGTGGGGTGTTCCCCCCTCCCTCTCTGTAGTGGGGTGTTTCCCCCTCCCTCTCTGTAGTGGGGTGTTTCCCCCCTCCCTCTCTGTAGTGGGGTGTTTCCCCCTCCCTCTCTGTAGTGGGGTGTTTCCCCCTCCCTCTCTGTAGTGGGGTGTTTCCCCCTCCCTCTCTGTAGTGGGCGTTACCCCCTCCCTCTCTGTAGTGGGGCGTTTCCCCCTCCCTCTCTGTAGTGGGCGTTTCCCCCCTCCCTCTCTGTAGTGGGGCGTTCCCCCTCCCTCTCTGTAGTGGGGCGTTTCCCCCCCTCCCTCTCTGTAGTGGGGCGTTACCCCCTCCCTCTCTGTAGTGGGGCGTTTCCCCCTCCCTCCCTCCCTGTAGTGGGGCGTTACCCCCTCCCTCTCTGTAGTGGGGTGTTTCCCCCTCCCTCTCTGTAGTGGGGTGTTTCCCCCTCCCTCTCTGTAGTGGGGTGTTTCCCCCTCCCTCCCTCCCTCCCTGTAGTGGGGAGTTACCCCCTCCCTCTCTGTAGTGGGGTGTTTCCCCCTCCTCTCTGTAGTGGGGTGTTTCCCCCCTCCCTCTCTGTAGTGGGGTGTTTCCCCCTCCCTCTCTGTAGTGGGGTGTTTCCCCCTCCCTCCCTGTAGTGGGGTGTTACCCCCTCCCTCTCTGTAGTGGGGCGTTTCCCCCCTCCCTCTCTGTAGTGGGGTGTTTCCCCCCCCCTCTCTGTAGTGGGGTG
Source organism: Oncorhynchus nerka (assembly GCF_034236695.1). Classification (NCBI taxonomy): domain Eukaryota; kingdom Metazoa; phylum Chordata; class Actinopteri; order Salmoniformes; family Salmonidae; genus Oncorhynchus; species Oncorhynchus nerka. Next base: position 8,872,090 of record NC_088402.1, read on the forward strand.
TTTCCCCCTCCCTCTCTGTAGTGGGGTGTTTCCCCCTCCCTCTCTGTAGTGGGGCGTTTCCCCCCTCCCTCTCTGTAGTGGGGTGTTTCCCCCCCTCCCTCTCTGTAGTGGGGCGTTTCCCCCTCCCTCTCTGTAGTGGGGCGTTTCCCCCTCCCTCTCTGTAGTGGGGCGTTACCCCCTCCCTCTCTGTAGTGGGGTGTTTCCCCCTCCCTCTCTGTAGTGGGGTGTTTCCCTCCCTCTCTGTAGTGGGGCGTTTCCCCCTCCCTCTCCTGTAGTGGGCGTTACCCCCTCCCTCTCTGTAGTGGGGCGTTACCCCCTCCCTCTCTGTAGTGGGGCGTTTCCCCCTCCCTCCCTCCCTGTAGTGGGGCGTTACCCCCTCCTCTCTGTAGTGGGGTGTTTCCCCCTCCCTCTCTGTAGTGGGGTGTTTCCCCCTCCCTCCCTCCCTGTAGTGGGGCGTTTCCCCCTCCCTCTCTGTAGTGGGGTGTTTCCCCCTCCCTCTCTGTAGTGGGGTGTTTCCCCCCTCCCTCCCTGTAGTGGGGCGTTACCCCCTCCCTCTCTGTAGTGGGGCGTTCCCCCCTCCCTCCTCTCTGTAGTGGGGTGTTTCCCCCCCTCCTCTCTGTAGTGGGGTGTTTCCCCCTCCCTCTCTGTAGTGTGGGTGTTTCCCCCTCCCTCTCTGTAGTGGGGCGTTTCCCCCTCCCTCTCTGTAGTGGGGCTTACCCCCTCCCTCTCTGTAGTGGGGCGTTTCCCCCCTCCCTCTCTGTAGTGGGGTGTTTCCCCCTCCCTCTCTGTAGTGGGGTGTTTCCCCCTCCCTCTCTGTAGTGGGGTGTTTCCCCCTCCCTCCCTCCCTGTAGTGGGGCGTTTCCCCCCTCCCTCTCTGTAGTGGGCGTTTTCCCCCCTCCCTCTCTGTAGTGGGGCGGTTCCCCCCTCCCTCCTGTAGTGGGGCGTTTCCCCCCTCCCTCTCTGTAGTGGGGCGTTACCCCCTCCCTCTCTGTAGTGGGGGCGTTACCCCCTCCCTCTCTGTAGTGGGCGTTTCCCCCCTCCCTCCCTCCCTCTCTGTTGTGGGGTGTTTCCCCCTCCCTCTCTGTAGTGGGGTGTTTCCCCTCCTCTCTGTAGTGGGGCGTTTCCCCCTTCCTCTCTGTAGTGGGGCGTTACCCCTCCTCTCTGTAGTGGGGCGTTTCCCCCCTCCCTCCCTGTAGTGGGGCGTTTCCCCCCTCCCTCCTCTGTAGTGGGCGTTTCCCCCCTCCCTCTCTGTAGTGGGGCGTTACCCCCTCCCTCTCTGTAGTGGGGCGTTACCCCCATCCTCCCTCTCTGTAGTCTATGGGCGCCCCCTCCCTCCTCTCTGTTGTCTATGATTCCCCCTCCCTCTCTGTAGTCTATGTTTCCCCTCCCTCTCTGTAGTGGGCGTTTCCCCCTCCCTCTCTGTAGTCTATGGGGCGTTACCCCCCTTCCTCCTCTGTAGTCTATGTTTCCCTCCTCCTCCTGTAGTCTATGATTCCCCCCTCCTCCTCTCTGTAGTCTATGGCCCCCTCCTCCTCTCTGTCTCTGTATGGGGCGCCCCCCCCTCTCTGTAGTCTATGATAGCCCCCTTCCTCTCTGTAGTCTTTCCCCCTCCCTCCCTGATAGCCCCCTCCTCCCTCTCTGTAGTCTATGATTTCCCCCCCTCCTCTCTGTAGTCTATGTTTCCCCCTCCTCCTCTCTGTAGTCTATTTCCCCCTCCCTCTCTGTAGTCTATGATAGCCCCCCTCTCCCTCTCTGTAGTCTATGATACCCCCTCCTCCTCTGTAGTCTATGATAGCCCCCTCCTCCTCTCTGTAGTCTATGATAGCCCCCTCCTCCTCTCTGTAGTCTATGATAGCCCCCCTCCTCCTCTCTGTAGTCTATGATAGCCCCCTCCTCCCCTCTGTAGTCTATGATAGCCCCCCTCCTCCTCTCTGTAGTCTATGATAGCCCCCTCCTCCTCTCTGTAGTCTATGATAGCCCCCCTTTCCTCCTCTCTGTAGTCTATGATAGCCCCCCTCCTCCTCTCTGTAGTCTATGATTCCCCCCCTCCTCCTCTCTGTAGTCAATGATTAGCCCCCTCTCCTCTCTGTAGTCTATGATTACCCCCCCATCCTCCTCTGTAGTCAGTGATTACACCCCTTCCTCCTCTGTAGTCAGTGATTACACCCCTTCCTCCTCTGTAGTCAGTGATTACACCCCCACACCTCCTCTGTAGTCAGTGATTACACCCCCTCCTCCTCTGTAGTCAGTGATTACACCCTCCTCCTCCTCTGTAGTCAGTGATTACACCCCACACCTCCTCTGTAGTCAGTGATTACACCCCCTCCTCTGTAGTCAGTGATTACACCCCTTCCTCCTCTGTAGTCAGTGATTACACCCCACACCCCTGTAGTCAGTGATTACACCCCACCTCCTCTGTAGTCAGTGATTACACCCCCACCTCCTCTGTAGTCAGTGATTACACCCCCACCCTCCTCCTCTGTAGTCAGTGATTACACCCCACACCTCCCTGTAGTCAGTGATTACACCCCACACCTCCTCTCTAGTCAGTGATTACACCCCCTTCCTCCTCTGTAGTCAGTGATTACACCCCTTCCCTCCTCTGTAGTCAGTGATTACACCCCACACCTCCTCTGTAGTCAGTGATTACACCCCCTTCCTCCTCTGTAGTCAGTGATTACACCCCTTCACCTCCTGTAGTCAGTGATTACACCCCACACCTCCTCTGTAGTCAGTGATTACACCCCACACCTCCTCTGTAGTCAGTGATTACACCCCTTCCTCCCCTGTAGTCAGTGATTACACCCCTTCTCCTCTGTAGTCAGTGATTACACCCCTTCCTCCTCTGTAGTCAGTGATTACACCCCACACCTCCCTGTAGTCAGTGATTACACCCCACACCTCCTCTCTAGTCAGTGATTACACCCCTTCCTCCTCTGTAGTCAGTGATTACACCCCACACCTCCCCTGTAGTCAGTGATTACACCCCACACCTCCTCTGTAGTCAGTGATTACACCCCCTTCCTCCTCTGTAGTCAGTGATTACACCCCACACCTCCTCTGTAGTCAGTGATTACACCCCCTTCCTCCTCTGTAGTCAGTGATTACACCCCACACCTCCTCTGTAGTCAGTGATTACACCCCTCCTCCTCTGTAGTCAGTGATTACACCCCCTTCCTCCTCTGTAGTCAGTGATTACACCCCACACCTCTGTAGTCAGTGATTACACCCCCTTCCTCCTCTGTAGTCAGTGATTACACCCCACACCTCCTCTGTAGTCAGTGATTACACCCCACACCTCCTCTGTAGTCAGTGATTACACCCCACACCTCCTCTGTAGTCAGTGATTACACCCCCTTCCTCCTCTCTAGTCAGTGATTACACCCCCTTCCTTCTCTGTAGTCAGTGATTACACCCCTTCCTCCTCTGTAGTCAGTAATTACACCCCCTTCCTCCCCTGTAGTCAGTGATTACACCCCTTCCTCCTCTGTAGTCAGTGATTACACCCCTTTCCTCCCCTGTAGTCAGTGATTACACCCCACACCTCCTCTGTAGTCAGTGATTACACCCCCTCTCCTCTGTAGTCAGTGATTACACCCTTCCTCCCCTGTAGTCAGTGATTACACCGCCCTCTCCTCTGTAGTCAGTGTTTACACCCCCTCTCCTCTGTAGTCAGTGATTACACCCCACACCTCCCCTGTAGTCAGTGATTACACCCCACACCTCCTCTGTAGTCAGTGATTACACCCCTTCCTCCTCTGTAGTCAGTGATTACACCCCCTTCCTCCCCTGTAGTCAGTGATTACACCCCCTTCCTCCTCTGTAGTCAGTGATTACACCCCTTCCTCCTCTGTAGTCAGTGATTACACCCCACACCTCCTCTGTAGTCAGTGATTACACCCCCCTCCACCTCTGTAGTCAGTGATTACACCCTCCTCCTCCTCTGTAGTCAGTGATTACACCCCACACCTCCTCTGTAGTCAGTGATTACACCCCACACCTCTGTAGTCAGTGATTACACCCCTTCCTCCTCTGTAGTCAGTGATTACACCCCACACCCCTGTAGTCAGTGATTACACCCCACACCCCTGTAGTCAGTGATTACACCCCCTCCTCCTCTGTAGTCAGTGATTACACCACCCTCCTCCTCTGTAGTCAGTGATTACACCCCACACCTCCCCTGTAGTCAGTGATTACACCCCACACCTCCTCTCTAGTCAGTGATTACACCCCCTTCCTCCTCTGTAGTCAGTGATTACACCCCACACCTCCCCTGTAATCAGTGATTACACCCCAAACCTCCTCTGTAGTCAGTGATTACACCCCCAGTGATTACACCTCCTCTGTAGTCAGTGATTACACCCCACACCTCCCCTGTAGTCAGTGATTACACCCCACACCTCCCCTGTAGTCAGTGATTACACCCCACACCTCCTCTGTAGTCAGTGATTACACCCCCTTCCTCCCCTGTAGTCAGTGATTACACCCCTTCTCCTCTGTAGTCAGTGATTACACCCCTTCCTCCTCTGTAGTCAGTGATTACACCCCACACCTCCCCTGTAGTCAGTGATTACACCCCACACCTCCTCTCTAGTCAGTGATTACACCCCCTTCCTCCTCTGTAGTCAGTGATTACACCCCACACCTCCCCTGTAGTCAGTGATTACACCCCACACCTCCTCTGTAGTCAGTGATTACACCCCCTTCCTCCTCTGTAGTCAGTGATTACACCCCACACCTCCTCTGTAGTCAGTGATTACACCCCCTTCCTCCTCTGTAGTCAGTGATTACACCCCACACCTCCTCTGTAGTCAGTGATTACACCCCTCCTCCTCTGTAGTCAGTGATTACACCCCCTTCCTCCTCTGTAGTCAGTGATTACACCCCACACCTCTGTAGTCAGTGATTACACCCCCTTCCTCCTCTGTAGTCAGTGATTACACCCCACACCTCCTCTGTAGTCAGTGATTACACCCCACACCTCCTCTGTAGTCAGTGATTACACCCCACACCTCCTCTGTAGTCAGTGATTACACCCCCTTCCTCCTCTCTAGTCAGTGATTACACCCCCTTCCTTCTCTGTAGTCAGTGATTACACCCCTTCCTCCTCTGTAGTCAGTAATTACACCCCCTTCCTCCCCTGTAGTCAGTGATTACACCCCTTCCTCCTCTGTAGTCAGTGATTACACCCCTTTCCTCCCCTGTAGTCAGTGATTACACCCCACACCTCCTCTGTAGTCAGTGATTACACCCCCTCTCCTCTGTAGTCAGTGATTACACCCCTTCCTCCCCTGTAGTCAGTGATTACACCACCCTCTCCTCTGTAGTCAGTGTTTACACCCCCTCTCCTCTGTAGTCAGTGATTACACCCCACACCTCCCCTGTAGTCAGTGATTACACCCCACACCTCCTCTGTAGTCAGTGATTACACCCCTTCCTCCTCTGTAGTCAGTGATTACACCCCCTTCCTCCCCTGTAGTCAGTGATTACACCCCCTTCCTCCTCTGTAGTCAGTGATTACACCCCTTCCTCCTCTGTAGTCAGTGATTACACCCCACACCTCCTCTGTAGTCAGTGATTACACCCCCCTCCACCTCTGTAGTCAGTGATTACACCCTCCTCCTCCTCTGTAGTCAGTGATTACACCCCACACCTCCTCTGTAGTCAGTGATTACACCCCACACCTCTGTAGTCAGTGATTACACCCCTTCCTCCTCTGTAGTCAGTGATTACACCCCACACCCCTGTAGTCAGTGATTACACCCCCTCCTCCTCTGTAGTCAGTGATTACACCACCCTCCTCCTCTGTAGTCAGTGATTACACCCCACACCTCCTCTGTAGTCAGTGATTACACCCCACACCTCTGTAGTCAGTGATTACACCCCTTCCTCCTCTGTAGTCAGTGATTACACCCCACACCTCCTCTGTAGTCAGTGATTACACCTCTGTAGTCAGTGATTACACCCCTTCCTCCTCTGTAGTCAGTGATTACACCCCACACCTCCTCTGTAGTCAGTGATTACACCCCTTCCTCCTCTGTAGTCAGTGATTACACCCCACACCTCCTCTGTAGTCAGTGATTACACCCCCTCTCCTCTGTAGTCAGTGATTACACCCCTTCCTCCTCTGTAGTCAGTGATTACACCCCTTCCTCCTCTGTAGTCAGTGATTACACCCCACACCTCGTCTGTAGTCAGTGATTACACCCCTTCCTCCTCTGTAGTCAGTGATTACACCTCTTCCTCCTCTGTAGTCAGTGATTACACCCCTTCCTCCTCTGTAGTCAGTGATTACACCCCTTCCTCCTCTGTAGTCAGTGATTACACCCCTTCCTCCTCTGTAGTCAGTGATTACACCCCTTCCTCCTCTGTAGTCAGTGATTACACCCTCTCCTCCTCTGTAGTCAGTGATTACACCCCCTCCTCCTCTGTAGTCAGTGATTACACCCCTTCCTCCTCTGTAGTCAGTGATTACACCCCTTCCTCCTCTGTAGTCAGTGATTACACCCCTTCCTCCTCTGTAGTCAGTGATTACACCCCTCTCCTCTGTAGTCAGTGATTACACCCCCTCTCCTCTGTAGTCAGTGATTACACCCCCTCCTCCTCTGTAGTCAGTGATTACACCCCACACCTCCTCTGTAGTCAGTGATTACACCCCACCTCTCTGTAGTCAGTGATTACACCCCACCTCCTCTGTAGTCAGTGATTACACCCCACACCTCCTCTGTAGTCAGTGATTACACCCCCTTCCTCCTCTGTAGTCAGTGATTACACCCCTTCCTCCTCTGTAGTCAGTGATTACACCCCACACCTCCTCTGTAGTCAGTGATTACACCCCTTCCTCCTCTGTAGTCAGTGATTACACCCCACACCTCCTCTGTAGTCAGTGATTACACCCCTTCCTCCTCTGTAGTCAGTGATTACACCTCTTCCTCCTCTGTAGTCAGTGATTACACCCCACACCTCCTCTGTAGTCAGTGATTACACCCCTTCCTCCTCTGTAGTCAGTGATTACACCCCACACCTCCTCTGTAGTCAGTGATTACACCCCACATCTCTGTAGTCAGTGATTACACCCCTTCCTCCTCTGTAGTCAGTGATTACACCCCTTCCTCCTCTGTAGTCAGTGATTACACCCCCTTCCTCCTCTGTAGTCAGTGATTACACCCCTTCCTCCTCTGTAGTCAGTGATTACACCCCTTCCTCCTCTGTAGTCAGTGATTACACCCCTTCCTCCTCTGTAGTCAGTGATTACACCCCACACCTCCTCTGTAGTCAGTGATTACACCCCACACCTCCTCTGTAGTCAGTGATTACACCCCCTCCTCTGTAGTCAGTGATTACACCCCCTCCTCCTCTGTAGTCAGTGATTACACCCCCTCTCCTCTGTAGTCAGTGATTACACCCCTTCCTCCTCTGTAGTCAGTGATTACACCCCCTCCCCTCTGTAGTCAGTGATTACACCCCTTCCTCCTCTGTAGTCAGTGATTACACCCTCTCCTCTGTAGTCAGTGATTACACCCCCTCTCCTCTGTAGTCAGTGATTACACCCCTTCACTCCTCTGTAGTCAGTGATTACACCCCTTCTCCTCTGTAGTCAGTGATTACACCCCTTCCTCCTCTGTAGTCAGTGATTACACCCCTCCCCCTCTGTAGTCAGTGATTACACCCCTCCTCCTCCTCTGTAGTCAGTGATTACACCCCCACCTCCTCTGTAGTCAGTGATTACACCCCTCATCCTCTGTAGTCAGTGATTACACCCCTCCTCCTCTGTAGTCAGTGATTACACCCCCTCCTCCTCTGTAGTCAGTGATTACACCCCTTCCTCCTCTGTAGTCAGTGATTACACCCCTCCTCCTCTGTAGTCAGTGATTACACCCCACACCTCCTCTGTAGTCAGTGATTACACCCCTTCCTCCTCTGTAGTCAGTGATTACACCCCTTCCTCCTCTGTAGTCAGTGATTACACCCACTCTCCTCTGTAGTCAGTGATTACACCCCTCCTCCTCTGTAGTCAGTGATTACACCCCTTCCTCCTCTGTAGTCAGTGATTACACCCCTCTCCTCTGTAGTCAGTGATTACACCCCACACCTCCTCTGTAGTCAGTGATTACACCCCACACCTCTGTAGTCAGTGATTACACCCCTTCCTCCTCTGTAGTCAGTGATTACACCCCACACCTCCTCTGTAGTCAGTGATTACACCCCTCCTCCTCTGTAGTCAGTGATTACACCCCCTCCTCTGTAGTCAGTGATTACACCCCACACCTCCTCTGTAGTCAGTGATTACACCCCCTCCTCCTCTGTAGTCAGTGATTACACCCCTTCCTCCTCTGTAGTCAGTGATTACACCCCCTTCCACACCTCCTCTGTAGTCAGTGATTACACCCCTCCTCCTCTGTAGTCAGTGATTACACCCCTTCCTCCTCTGTAGTCAGTGATTACACCCCTTCCTCCTCTGTAGTCAGTGATTACACCCCTTCCTCCTCTGTAGTCAGTGATTACACCCCACACCTCCTCTGTAGTCAGTGATTACACCCCTTCCTCCTCTGTAGTCAGTGATTACACCCCACACCTCCTCTGTAGTCAGTGATTACACCCCTTCCTCCTCTGTAGTCAGTGATTACACCCCTCTCCTCTTTAGTCAGTGATTACACCCTTCACTCCCTGTAGTCAGTGATTACACCCCCTTCCTCCTCTGTAGTCAGTGATTACACCCCCTCTCCTCTGTAGTCAGTGATTACACCCCCTCCTCCTCTGTAGTCAGTGATTACACCCCTTCCTCCTCTGTAGTCAGTGATTACACCCCCACCTCCTCTGTAGTCAGTGATTACACCCCTCTCCTCTGTAGTCAGTGATTACACCCCCCTCCTCCTCTGTAGTCAGTGATTACACCCCACACCTCCTCTGTAGTCAGTGATTACACCCCACATCTCTGTAGTCAGTGATTACACCCCTTCCTCCTCTGTAGTCAGTGATTACACCCCTCTCTCTGTAGTCAGTGATTACACCCCCTCCTCCTCTGTAGTCAGTGATTACACCCCACACCTCCTCTGTAGTCAGTGATTACACCCCACATCTCTGTAGTCAGTGATTACACCCCTTCCTCCTCTGTAGTCAGTGATTACACCCCTTCCTCCTCTGTAGTCAGTGATTACACCCCCTTCCTCCTCTGTAGTCAGTGATTACACCCCTTCCTCCTCTGTAGTCAGTGATTACACCCCACACCTCCTCTGTAGTCAGTGATTACACCCCTTCCTCCTCTGTAGTCAGTGATTACACCCCACACCTCCTCTGTAGTCAGTGATTACACCCCACCTCCTCTGTAGTCAGTGATTACACCCCTTCCTCCTCTGTAGTCAGTGATTACACCCCTCCTCCTCTGTAGTCAGTGATTACACCCCTTCCTCCTCTGTAGTCAGTGATTACACCCCTTCCTCCTCTGTAGTCAGTGATTACACCCCTTCCCCTCTGTAGTCAGTGATTACACCCCTTCCTCCTCTGTAGTCAGTGATTACACCCTCTCTCCTCTGTAGTCAGTGATTACACCCCTCCTCCTCTGTAGTCAGTGATTACACCCCCTCTCCTCTGTAGTCAGTGATTACACCCCCTCCTCCCTGTAGTCAGTGATTACACCCCCTTCCTCCTCTGTAGACAGTGATTACACCCCTCCTCCTCTGTAGTCAGTGATTACACCCCTCCTGTAGTCAGTGATTACACCCCACACCTCCTCTGTAGTCAGTGATTACACCCCCTCCCCTCTGTAGTCAGTGATTACACCCTCCTCCTCTGTAGTCAGTGATTACACCCCCTCCCCTCTGTAGTCAGTGATTACACCCCTTCCTCCTCTGTTGTCAGTTAATACCCCCCTCCTCCTCTGTAGTCAGTGATTACACCCCACACCTCCTCTGTAGTCAGTGATTACACCCATTCCTCCTCTGTAGTCAGTGATTACACCCCTTCATCCTCTGTAGTCAGTGATTACACCCACTCTCCTCTGTAGTCAGTGATTACACCCCCTCTCCTCTGTAGTCAGTGATTACACCCCTTCCTCCTCTGTAGTCAGTGATTACACCCCCTCTCCTCTGTAGTCAGTGATTACACCCCACACCTCCTCTGTAGTCAGTGATTACACCCCACTCCTCTGTAGTCAGTGATTACACCCCTTCCTCCTCTGTAGTCAGTGATTACACCCCACACCTCTGTAGTCAGTGATTACACCCCCTCCTCCTCTGTAGTCAGTGATTACACCCCCTCCTCCTCTGTAGTCAGTGATTACACCCCTCCTCCTCTGTAGTCAGTGATTACACCCCCTCACCCTGTAGTCAGTGATTACACCCCTTCCTCCTCTGTAGTCAGTGATTACACCCCACACCTCCTCTGTAGTCAGTGATTACACCCCCACACTCTGTAGTCAGTGATTACACCCCTTCCTCCTCTGTAGTCAGTGATTACACCCCACACCTCCTCTGTAGTCAGTGATTACACCCCTTCCTCCTCTGTAGTCAGTGATTACACCCCACACTCCTCTGTAGTCAGTGATTACACCCCTCTCCTCTGTAGTCAGTGATTACACCCCTTCCTCCTCTGTAGTCAGTGATTACACCCCTTCCTCCTCTGTAGTCAGTGATTACACCCCACCTCCTCTGTAGTCAGTGATTACACCCCTTCCTCCTCTGTAGTCAGTGATTACACCTCTTCCTCCTCTGTAGTCAGTGATTACACCCCTTCCTCCTCTGTAGTCAGTGATTACACCCCTTCCTCCTCTGTAGTCAGTGATTACACCCCTTCACCTCCTCTGTAGTCAGTGATTACACCCCTTCCTCCTCTGTAGTCAGTGATTACACCCCTCTCCTCTGTAGTCAGTGATTACACCCCTTCCTCCTCTGTAGTCAGTGATTACACCCTTCTCCTCTTTAGTCAGTGATTACACCCCACCTCCCCTGTAGTCAGTGATTACACCCCCTTCCTCCTCTGTAGACAGTGATTACACCCCCTCTCCTCTGTAGTCAGTGATTACACCCCCTCCTCCTCTGTAGTCAGTGATTACACCACCCTCCTCCTCTGTAGTCAGTGATTACACCCCACACCTCCTCTGTAGTCAGTGATTACACCCCACACCTCTGTAGTCAGTGATTACACCCCTTCCTCCTCTGTAGTCAGTGATTACACCCCACACCTCCTCTGTAGTCAGGGATTACACCCCACACCTCTGTAGTCAGTGATTACACCCCTTCCTCCTCTGTAGTCACTGATTACACCCCACACCTCCTCTGTAGTCAGTGATTACACCCCTTCCTCCTCTGTAGTCAGTGATTACACCCCACACCTCCTCTGTAGTCAGTGATTACACCCCCTCTCCTCTGTAGTCAGTGATTACACCCCTTCCTCCTCTGTAGTCAGTGATTACACCGCCTCTCCTCTGTAGTCAGTGATTACAACCCCCTCCTCCTCTGTAGTCAGTGATTACACCCCACACCTCCTCTGTAGTCAGTGATTACACCCCACATCTCTGTAGTCAGTGATTACACCCCTTCCTCCTCTGTAGTCAGTGATTACACCCCTTCCTCCTCTGTAGTCAGTGATTACACCCCCTTCCTCCTCTGTAGTCAGTGATTACACCCCTTCCTCCTCTGTAGTCAGTGATTACACCCCACACCTCCTCTGTAGTCAGTGATTACACCCCTTCCTCCTCTGTAGTCAGTGATTACACCCCTTCCTCCTCTGTAGTCAGTGATTACACCCCACACCTCCTCTGTAGTCAGTGATTACACCCCACACCTCCTCTGTAGTCAGTGATTACACCCTCTCCTCTGTAGTCAGTGATTACACCCCTCCCCTCTGTAGTCAGTGATTACACCCTTCCTCCTCTGTAGTCAGTGATTACACCCCTCCTCTCTGTAGTCAGTGATTACACCCCTTACCTCCTCTGTAGTCAGTGATTACACCCTCTCCTCTGTAGTCAGTGATTACACCCCCTCTCCTCTGTAGTCAGTGATTACACCCCCTCTCCTCTGTAGTCAGTGATTACACCCCTTCCTCCCCTGTAGTCAGTGATTACACCCCCTTCCTCCTCTGTAGACAGTGATTACACCCCCTCCTCCTCTGTAGTCAGTGATTACACCCCCTCCTCCCCTGTAGTCAGTGATTACACCCCCTCCTCCTCTGTAGTCAGTGATTACACCCCCTCCCCTCTGTAGTCAGTGATTACACCTCCTCCTCTGTAGTCAGTGATTACACCCCACACCCCTCTGTAGTCAGTGATTACACCCCTTCCTCCTCTGTTGTCAGTTATTACCCCCTCCTCCTCTGTAGTCAGTGATTACACCCACACCTCCTCTGTAGTCAGTGATTACACCCATTCCTCCTCTGTAGTCAGTGATTACACCCCTTCATCCTCTGTAGTCAGTGATTACACCCCCTCTCCTCTGTAGTCAGTGATTACACCCCACACCTCCTCTGTAGTCAGTGATTACACCCCCTCCTCCTCTGTAGTCAGTGATTACACCCCCTCTCCTCTGTAGTCAGTGATTACACCCCACACTCCTCTGTAGTCAGTGATTACACCCCCCTCCTCTGTAGTCAGTGATTACACCCCTCTCCTCTGTAGTCAGTGATTACACCCCCTCCCCTGTAGTCAGTGATTACACCCCTCCCCTCTGTAGTCAGTGATTACACCCCTCCTCCTCTGTAGTCAGTGATTACACCCCCTCTCCTCTGTAGTCAGTGATTACACCCCCTCCTCCTCTGTAGTCAGTGATTACACCCCCTCTCCTCTGTAGTCAGTGATTACACCCCCTCCTCCTCTGTAGTCAGTGATTACACCCCTTCCTCCTCTGTAGTCAGTGATTACACCCCCTCTCCTCTGTAGTCAGTGATTACACCCTTCCTCCTCTGTAGTCAGTGATTACACCCCCTCTCCTCTTTAGTCAGTGATTACACCCCTCTCCTCTGTAGTCAGTGATTACACCCCCTCCTCCTCTGTAGTCAGTGATTACACCCCTCTCCTCTGTAGTCAGTGATTACACCCCACACCTCCTCTGTAGTCAGTGATTACACCCCCCTCCTCCTCTGTAGTCAGTGATTACACCCCCTCCCCTCTGTAGTCAGTGATTACACCCCTTCCTCCTCTGTAGTCAGTGATTACACCCCTTCCTCCTCTGTAGTCAGTGATTACACCCCACACCTCCTCTGTAGTCAGTGATTACACCCCACACCTCCTCTGTAGTCAGTGATTACACCCCTTCCTCCCCTGTAGTCAGTGATTACACCCCCTCCTCCTCTGTAGTCAGTGATTACACCCCACACCTCCCCTGTAGTCAGTGATTACACCCCCTCCTCCCCTGTAGTCAGTGATTACACCCCCTCTCCTCTGTAGTCAGTGATTACACCCCCTCCCCTCTGTAGTCAGTGATTACACCCCTTCCTCCTCTGTAGTCAGTGATTACACCCCACACCTCCTCTGTAGTCTATGCTAATGACATTTTGTCTTTCATGTCTGAGAGATGAGTTGATATGCTGACTTAAGGAAGTGTATTCTGCATCCCTCTAGACCTCTACCTTGAGTCAGCAGACTAGCATATGGACTCTATCATTTCACTGTGGGACGTCTGTTTGGACTGCTCTAAATATACATTGTAGCTCTGGTGCTGGTGCTCAGTGATTTGAGATGTTGACATTCTCCCTGTGATGATCGATGTGTGTGTGTGTGATGGTTGGTGTTTCAGTGTGTCAGGTGTTGGATGTTTTCTCTCCCCTTCAGAGTCGGCAGCCTCTCTGTTGGGTGGGAGTGAAGTGTTGATTTGGCGTCGGGCCGTTAGATAGCAGAGGAGAGAGAGAGACTGCTGGTGTGTGTCAGCGCTCAGCCTCTCTCCTCCCCAGCAAGAAAAGAGAAAGAAAATAGTGAAGTGAGTTGAGAGATAGATAGAGAGGCTCGCTCTCTCTCTCTCTCTCTTTGCTGGTTAGGAAAAAGGGCACAGAGGCCTCACTACAGCAGACCAACTCAACCATGGGATTGGACTGGCTTCTCTTCAAATGTAAGGATTATCATAGAAGCATAAAGCTTAACAGTAACATTTTCCTTTTTATGAATGCCAAATTTTGAATTAGAGGAGGGATGTGATTGCTCATTCTTTTCCTTGGCCTGGCGTGTCGCCCAGATGTCACCCTATTAGTCATTGTGCATTACTGTTACACAGCCTACTGTCTCTAGTTGGTACAGCATTGAAACTTATGCCTTGTTAGCTGTTATGAAAATGTGTGTGGTAGTCTGTTGTCGTACACAATAAAGCCAGTGTTTCTGTGTATCCGGATGACTCAACACTAAACATATCAGCTACTACAGCAGCTGAAATGACTGACACACTTAACAAAGAGTTGCAGTTAGTTTCAGAATGGGTGGCAAGGAATAAGTTAGTCCTAAATATTTCTAAAACCTAAAAGCATTGTATTTGGGACAAATCATTCACTAAAAATGAGAGAGAGTGGTGTTCTATGTGTGTGAATCTTAATTAAACCCTTGAACTGGACCCACTCCTTCCTCTGGTTCTGAACAGACACCCTGTGGTGGTTACTACCGGCCCACTCCTTCCTCTGGTTCTGAACAGACACCCTGTGGTGGTTACTACCGGCCCACTCCTTCCTCTGGTTCTGAACAGACACCCTGTGGTGGTTACTACCGGCCCACTCCTTCCTCTGGTTCTGAACAGACACCCTGTGGTGGTTACTACCGGCCCACTCCTTCCTCTGGTACTGAACAGACACCCTGTGGTGGTTACTACCGGCCCACTGCTTCCTCTGGTTCTGAACAGACACCCTGTGGTGGTTACTACCGGCCCACTACTTCCTCTGGTTCTGAACGGACACCCTGTGGTGGTTACTACCGACCCACTCCTTCCTCTGGTTCTGAACGGACACCCTGTGGTGGTTACTACCGGCCCACTCCTTCCTCTGGTTCTGAACGGACACCCTGTGGTGGTTACTACCGGCCCACTCCTTCCTCTGGTTCTGAACGGACACCCTGTGGTGGTTACTACCGGCCCACTCCTTCCTCTGGTTCTGAACGGACACCCTGTGGTGGTTACTACCGGCCCACTCCTTCCTCTGGTTCTGGACGGACACCCTGTGGTGGTTACTACCGGCCCACTCCTTCCTCTGGTTCTGAACGGACACCTTGTGGTGGTTACTACCGGCCCACTCCTTCCTCTGGTTCTGAACGGACACCCTGTGGTGGTTACTACCGGCCCACTCCTTCCTCTGGTTCTGGACGGACACCCTGTGGTGGTTACTACCGGCCCACTACTTCCTCTGGTTCTGAACAGACACCCTGTGGTGGTTACTACCGGCCCACTGCTTCCTCTGGTTCTGAACAGACACCCTGTGGTGGTTACTACCGGCCCACTCCTTCCTCTGGTTCTGAACAGACACCCTGTGGTGGTTACTACCGGCCCACTCCTTCCTCTGGTTCTGAACAGACACCCTGTGGTGGTTACTACCGGCCCACTGCTTCCTCTGGTTCTGAACAGACACCCTGTGGTGGTTACTACCGGCCCACTGCTTCCTCTGGTTCTGAACAGACACCCTGTGGTGGTTACTACCGGCCCACTCCTTCCTCTGGTTCTGAACAGACACCCTGTGGTGGTTACTACCGGCCCACTCCTTCCTCTGGTTCTGAACAGACACCCTGTGGCGGTTACTACCGGCCCACTCCTTCCTCTGGTTCTGAACAGACACCCTGTGGCGGTTACTACCGGCCCACTCCTTCCTCTGGTTCTGAACAGACACCCTGTGGCGGTTACTACCGGCCCACTCCTTCCTCTGGTTCTGAACAGACACCCTGTGGCGGTTACTACCGGCCCACTCCTTCCTCTGGTTCTGAACAGACACCCTGTGGCGGTTACTACCGGCCCACTGCTTCCTCTGGTTCTGAACAGACACCTTGTGGCGGTTACTACCGGCCCACTCCTTCCTCTGGTTCTGAACAGACACCCTGTGGTGGTTACTACCGGCCCACTCCTTCCTCTGGTTCTGAACAGACACCCTGTGGTGGTTACTACCGGCCCACTGCTTCCTCTGGTTCTGAACAGACACCCTGTGGTGGTTACTACAGGCCCACTCCTTCCTCTGGTTCTGAACAGATACCCTGTGGTGGTTACTACCGGTCCACTGCTTCCTCTGGTTCTGAACAGACACCCTGTGGTGGTTACTACAGGCCCACTCCTTCCTCTGGTTCTGAACAGACACCCTGTCCTTCCTCTGGTTCTGAACAGACACCCTGTGGTGGTTACTACCGGCCCACTCCTTCCTCTGGTTCTGAACAGACACCCTGTGGTGGTTACTACAGGCCCACTCCTTCCTCTGGTTCTGAACAGACACCCTGTGGTGGTTACTACCGCCCACTGCTTCCTCTGGTTCTGAACAGACACCCTGTGGTGGTTACTACAGGCCCACTCCTTCCTCTGGTTCTGAACAGATACCCTGTGGTGGTTACTACCGGCCCACTCCTTCCTCTGGTTCTGAACAGATACCCTGTGGTGGTTACTACCGACCCACTCCTTCCACTGGTTCTGAACAGATACCCTGTGGTGGTTACTACCGGCCCACTGCTTCCTCTGGTTCTGAACAGACACCCTGTGGTGGTTACTACCGACCCACTCCTTCCTCTGGTTCTGAACAGACACCCTGTGGTGGTTACTACCGGCCCACTGCTTCCTCTGGTTCTGAACAGACACCCTGTGGTGGTTACTACCGGCCCACTGCTTCCTCTGGTTCTGAACAGATACCCTGTGGTGGTTACTACTGACCCACTCCTTTCTCTGGTTCTGAACAGACACCCTGTGGTGGTTACTTCCTTCCTCTGGTTCTGAACAGATACCCTGTGGTGGTTACTACCGACCCACTCCTTTCTCTGGTTCTGAACAGACACCCTGTGGTGGTTACTACCGGCCCACTGCTTCCTCTGGTTCTGAACAGATACCCTGTGGTGGTTACTACCGGCCCACTCCTTCCTCTGGTTCTGAACAGATACCCTGTGGTGGTTACTACCGGCCCACTGCTTCCTCTGGTTCTGAACAGACACCCTGTGGTGGTTACTACCGGCCCACTGCTTCCTCTGGTTCTGAACAGATACCCTGTGGTGGTTACTACCGGCCCACTCCTTCCTCTGGTTCTGAACAGACACCCTGTGGTGGTTACTACCGGCCCACTCCTTCCTCTGGTTCTGAACAGACACCCTGTGGTGGTTACTACCGGCCCACTCCTTCCTCTGGTTCTGAACAGACACCCTGTGGTGGTTACCCCACTCCTTCCTCTGGTTCTGAACAGATACCCTGTGGTGGTTACTACCGGCCCACTGCTTCCTCTGGTTCTGAACAGACACCCTGTGGTGGTTACTACCGGCCCACTCCTTCCTCTGGTTCTGAACAGACACCCTGTGGTGGTTACTACCGCCCACTCCTTCCTCTGGTTCTGAACAGACACCCTGTGGTGGTTACTACCGGCCCACTCCTTCCTCTGGTTCTGAACAGATACCCTGTGGTGGTTACTACCGGCCCACTGCTTCCTCTGGTTCTGAACAGACACCCTGTGGTGGTTACTACAGGCCCACTCCTTCCTCTGGTTCTGAACAGATACCCTGTGGTGGTTACTACCGCCCACTCCTTCCTCTGGTTCTGAACAGACACCCTGTGGTGGTTACTACCGGCCCACTCCTTCCTCTGGTTCTGAACAGATACCCTGTGGTGGTTACTACCGGCCCACTGCTTCCTCTGGTTCTGAACAGACACCCTGTGGTGGTTACTACCGACCCACTCCTTTCTCTGGTTCTGAACAGACACCCTGTGGTGGTTACTACCGGCCCACTGCTTCCTCTGGTTCTGAACAGATACCCTGTGGTGGTTACTACCGGCCCACTGCTTCCTCTGGTTCTGAACAGACACCCTGTGGTGGTTACTACCGGCCCACTCCTTCCTCTGGTTCTGAACAGACACCCTGTGGTGGTTACTACCGCCCACTCCTTCCTCTGGTTCTGAACAGACACCCTGTGGTGGTTACTACCCTCTGGTTCTGAACAGACACCCTGTGGTGGTTACTACCGGCCCACTCCTTCCTCTGGTTCTGAACAGACACCCTGTGGTGGTTACTACCGGCCCACTCCTTCCTCTGGTTCTGAACAGATACCCTGTGGTGGTTACTACCGGCTTCCTCTGGTTCTGAACAGACACCCTGTGGTGGTTACTACCGACCCACTCCTTTCTCTGGTTCTGAACAGACACCCTGTGGTGGTTACTACCGGCCCACTGCTTCCTCTGGTTCTGAACAGACACCCTGTGGTGGTTACTACCGGCCCACTGCTTCCTCTGGTTCTGAACAGACACCCTGTGGTGGTTACTACCGCCCACTCCTTCCTCTGGTTCTGAACAGACACCCTGTGGTGGTTACTACCGCCCACTCCTTCCTCTGGTTCTGAACAGATACCCTGTGGTGGTTACTACCGCCCACTCCTTCCTCTGGTTCTGAACAGACACCCTGTGGTGGTTACTACCGGCCCACTCCTTCCTCTGGTTCTGAACAGACACCCTGTGGTGGTTACTACCGGCCCACTCCTTCCTCTGGTTCTGAACAGACACCCTGTGGTGGTTACTACCGCCCACTCCTTCCTCTGGTTCTGAACAGACACCCTGTGGTGGTTACTACCGGCCCACTCCTTCCTCTGGTTCTGAACAGATACCCTGTGGTGGTTACTACCGCCCACTGCTTCCTCTGGTTCTGAACAGACACCCTGTGGTGGTTACTACAGGCCCACTCCTTCCTCTGGTTCTGAACAGATACCCTGTGGTGGTTACTACCGGCCCACTGCTTCCTCTGGTTCTGAACAGACACCCTGTGGTGGTTACTACCGGCCCACTCCTTCCTCTGGTTCTGAACAGACACCCTGTGGTGGTTACTACCGGCCCACTCCTTCCTCTGGTTCTGAACAGATACCCTGTGGTGGTTACTACCGGCCCACTCCTTCCTCTGGTTCTGAACAGACACCCTGTGGTGGTTACTACCGGCCCACTCCTTCCTCTGGTTCTGAACAGACACCCTGTGGTGGTTACTACCGGCCCACTCCTTCCTCTGGTTCTGAACAGATACCCTGTGGTGGTTACTACCGGCCCACTGCTTCCTCTGGTTCTGAACAGACACCCTGTGGTGGTTACTACCGGCCCACTCCTTCCTCTGGTTCTGAACAGACACCCTGTGGTGGTTACTACCGGCCCACTCCTTCCTCTGGTTCTGAACAGACACCCTGTGGTGGTTACTACCGGCCCACTGCTTCCTCTGGTTCTGAACAGACACCCTGTGGTGGTTACTACAGGCCCACTCCTTCCTCTGGTTCTGAACAGATACCCTGTGGTGGTTACTACCGGCCCACTCCTTCCTCTGGTTCTGAACAGATACCCTGTGGTGGTTACTACCGACCCACTCCTTCCACTGGTTCTGAACAGATACCCTGTGGTGGTTACTACCGGCCCACTGCTTCCTCTGGTTCTGAACAGACACCCTGTGGTGGTTACTACCGACCCACTCCTTTCTCTGGTTCTGAACAGACACCCTGTGGTGGTTACTACCGGCCCACTGCTTCCTCTGGTTCTGAACAGACACCCTGTGGTGGTTACTACCGGCCCACTGCTTCCTCTGGTTCTGAACAGATACCCTGTGGTGGTTACTACTGACCCACTCCTTTCTCTGGTTCTGAACAGACACCCTGTGGTGGTTACTACCGCCCACTCCTTCCTCTGGTTCTGAACAGATACCCTGTGGTGGTTACTACCGACCCACTCCTTTCTCTGGTTCTGAACAGACACCCTGTGGTGGTTACTACCGGCCCACTGCTTCCTCTGGTTCTGAACAGATACCCTGTGGTGGTTACTACCGGCCCACTCCTTCCTCTGGTTCTGAACAGATACCCTGTGGTGGTTACTACCGGCCCACTGCTTCCTCTGGTTCTGAACAGACACCCTGTGGTGGTTACTACCGGCCCACTGCTTCCTCTGGTTCTGAACAGATACCCTGTGGTGGTTACTACCGGCCCACTCCTTCCTCTGGTTCTGAACAGACACCCTGTGGTGGTTACTACCGGCCCACTCCTTCCTCTGGTTCTGAACAGACACCCTGTGGTGGTTACTACCGGCCCACTCCTTCCTCTGGTTCTGAACAGACACCCTGTGGTGGTTACTACCGGCCCACTCCTTCCTCTGGTTCTGAACAGATACCCTGTGGTGGTTACTACCGGCCCACTGCTTCCTCTGGTTCTGAACAGACACCCTGTGGTGGTTACTACAGGCCCACTCCTTCCTCTGGTTCTGAACAGATACCCTGTGGTGGTTACTACCGGCCCACTCCTTCCTCTGGTTCTGAACAGACACCCTGTGGTGGTTACTACCGGCCCACTCCTTCCTCTGGTTCTGAACAGATACCCTGTGGTGGTTACTACCGGCCCACTGCTTCCTCTGGTTCTGAACAGACACCCTGTGGTGGTTACTACCGACCCACTGCTTCCTCTGGTTCTGAACAGATACCCTGTGGTGGTTACTACCGGCCCACTGCTTCCTCTGGTTCTGAACAGACACCCTGTGGTGGTTACTACCGGCCCACTCCTTCCTCTGGTTCTGAACAGACACCCTGTGGTGGTTACTACCGGCCCACTCCTTCCTCTGGTTCTGAACAGATACCCTGTGGTGGTTACTACCGGCCCACTCCTTCCTCTGGTTCTGAACAGACACCCTGTGGTGGTTACTACCGGCCCACTCCTTCCTCTGGTTCTGAACAGACACCCTGTGGTGGTTACTACCGGCCCACTCCTTCCTCTGGTTCTGAACAGACACCCTGTGGTGGTTACTACCGGCCCACTCCTTCCTCTGGTTCTGAACAGATACCCTGTGGTGGTTACTACCGGCCCACTGCTTCCTCTGGTTCTGAACAGACACCCTGTGGTGGTTACTACAGGCCCACTCCTTCCTCTGGTTCTGAACAGATACCCTGTGGTGGTTACTACCGGCCCACTCCTTCCTCTGGTTCTGAACAGACACCCTGTGGTGGTTACTACCGGCCCACTCCTTCCTCTGGTTCTGAACAGATACCCTGTGGTGGTTACTACCGCCCACTGCTTCCTCTGGTTCTGAACAGACACCCTGTGGTGGTTACTACCGCCCACTCCTTCCTCTGGTTCTGAACAGACACCCTGTGGTGGTTACTACCGGCCCACTCCTTCCTCTGGTTCTGAACAGACACCCTGTGGTGGTTACTACCGCCCACTCCTTCCTCTGGTTCTGAACAGATACCCTGTGGTGGTTACTACCGGCCCACTGCTTCCTCTGGTTCTGAACAGACACCCTGTGGTGGTTACTACAGGCCCACTCCTTCCTCTGGTTCTGAACAGATACCCTGTGGTGGTTACTACCGCCCACTCCTTCCTCTGGTTCTGAACAGATACCCTGTGGTGGTTACTACCGACCCACTCCTTCCACTGGTTCTGAACAGATACCCTGTGGTGGTTACTACCGGTCCTTCCTCTGGTTCTGAACAGACACCCTGTGGTGGTTACTACCGGCCCACTCCTTCCTCTGGTTCTGAACAGATACCCTGTGGTGGTTACTACCCACTGCTTCCTCTGGTTCTGAACAGACACCCTGTGGTGGTTACTACAGGCCCACTCCTTCCTCTGGTTCTGAACAGATACCCTGTGGTGGTTACTACCGGCCCACTCCTTCCTCTGGTTCTGAACAGACACCCTGTGGTGGTTACTACCGGCCCACTCCTTCCTCTGGTTCTGAACAGATACCCTGTGGTGGTTACTACCGGCCCACTGCTTCCTCTGGTTCTGAACAGACACCCTGTGGTGGTTACTACCGGCCCACTCCTTCCTCTGGTTCTGAACAGACACCCTGTGGTGGTTACTACCGGCCCACTCCTTCCTCTGGTTCTGAACAGACACCCTGTGGTGGTTACTACCGGCCCACTCCTTCCTCTGGTTCTGAACAGATACCCTGTGGTGGTTACTACCGGCCCACTGCTTCCTCTGGTTCTGAACAGACACCCTGTGGTGGTTACTACAGGCCCACTCCTTCCTCTGGTTCTGAACAGATACCCTGTGGTGGTTACTACCGGCCCACTCCTTCCTCTGGTTCTGAACAGATACCCTGTGGTGGTTACTACCGACCCACTCCTTCCACTGGTTCTGAACAGATACCCTGTGGTGGTTACTACCGGCCCACTGCTTCATCTGGTTCTGAACAGACACCCTGTGGTGGTTACTACCGACCCACTCCTTTCTCTGGTTCTGAACAGACACCCTGTGGTGGTTACTACCGGCCCACTGCTTCCTCTGGTTCTGAACAGACACCCTGTGGTGGTTACTACCGACCCACTCCTTTCTCTGGTTCTGAACAGACACCCTGTGGTGGTTACTACCGACCCACTCCTTTCTCTGGTTCTGAACAGACACCCTGTGGTGGTTACTACCGGCCCACTCCTTCCTCTGGTTCTGAACAGACACCCTGTGGTGGTTACTACCGGCCCACTCCTTCCTCTGGTTCTGAACAGATACCCTGTGGTGGTTACTACCGGCCCACTCCTTCCTCTGGTTCTGAACAGACACCCTGTGGTGGTTACTACCGGCCCACTCCTTCCTCTGGTTCTGAACAGACACCCTGTGGTGGTTACTACCGGCCCACTCCTTCCTCTGGTTCTGAACAGACACCCTGTGGTGGTTACTACCGGCCCACTCCTTCCTCTGGTTCTGAACAGACACCCTGTGGTGGTTACTACCGGCCCACTCCTTCCTCTGGTTCTGAACAGATACCCTGTGGTGGTTACTACCGGCCCACTGCTTCCTCTGGTTCTGAACAGACACCCTGTGGTGGTTACTACAGGCCCACTCCTTCCTCTGGTTCTGAACAGATACCCTGTGGTGGTTACTACCGGCCCACTCCTTCCTCTGGTTCTGAACAGACACCCTGTGGTGGTTACTACCGGCCCACTCCTTCCTCTGGTTCTGAACAGATACCCTGTGGTGGTTACTACCGGCCCACTGCTTCCTCTGGTTCTGAACAGACACCCTGTGGTGGTTACTACCGGCCCACTCCTTCCTCTGGTTCTGAACAGACACCCTGTGGTGGTTACTACCGGCCCACTCCTTCCTCTGGTTCTGAACAGACACCCTGTGGTGGTTACTACCGGCCCACTCCTTCCTCTGGTTCTGAACAGATACCCTGTGGTGGTTACTACCGGCCCACTGCTTCCTCTGGTTCTGAACAGACACCCTGTGGTGGTTACTACAGGCCCACTCCTTCCTCTGGTTCTGAACAGATACCCTGTGGTGGTTACTACCGGCCCACTCCTTCCTCTGGTTCTGAACAGATACCCTGTGGTGGTTACTACCGACCCACTCCTTCCACTGGTTCTGAACAGATACCCTGTGGTGGTTACTACCGGCCCACTGCTTCCTCTGGTTCTGAACAGATACCCTGTGGTGGTTACCCGGCCCACTGCTTCCTCTGGTTCTGAACAGACACCCTGTGGTGGTTACTACCGGCCCACTCCTTCCTCTGGTTCTGAACAGACACCCTGTGGTGGTTACTACCGCCCACTCCTTCCTCTGGTTCTGAACAGATACCCTGTGGTGGTTACTACCGGCCCACTCCTTCCTCTGGTTCTGAACAGACACCCTGTGGTGGTTACTACCGCCCACTCCTTCCTCTGGTTCTGAACAGACACCCTGTGGTGGTTACTACCGGCCCACTCCTTCCTCTGGTTCTGAACAGACACCCTGTGGTGGTTACTACCGCCCACTCCTTCCTCTGGTTCTGAACAGACACCCTGTGGTGGTTACTACCGGCCCACTCCTTCCTCTGGTTCTGAACAGACACCCTGTGGTGGTTACTACCGGCCCACTCCTTCCTCTGGTTCTGAACAGATACCCTGTGGTGGTTACTACCGGCCCACTGCTTCCTCTGGTTCTGAACAGACACCCTGTGGTGGTTACTACAGGCCCACTCCTTCCTCTGGTTCTGAACAGATACCCTGTGGTGGTTACTACCGGCCCACTCCTTCCTCTGGTTCTGAACAGACACCCTGTGGTGGTTACTACCGGCCCACTCCTTCCTCTGGTTCTGAACAGATACCCTGTGGTGGTTACTACCGGCCCACTGCTTCCTCTGGTTCTGAACAGACACCCTGTGGTGGTTACTACCGCCCACTCCTTCCTCTGGTTCTGAACAGACACCCTGTGGTGGTTACTACCGGCCCACTCCTTCCTCTGGTTCTGAACAGACACCCTGTGGTGGTTACTACCGGCCCACTCCTTCCTCTGGTTCTGAACAGATACCCTGTGGTGGTTACTACCGGCCCACTGCTTCCTCTGGTTCTGAACAGACACCCTGTGGTGGTTACTACAGGCCCACTCCTTCCTCTGGTTCTGAACAGATACCCTGTGGTGGTTACTACCGGCCCACTCCTTCCTCTGGTTCTGAACAGATACCCTGTGGTGGTTACCTCCTTCCACTGGTTCTGAACAGATACCCTGTGGTGGTTACTACCGACCCACTGCTTCCTCTGGTTCTGAACAGATACCCTGTGGTGGTTACTACCGGCCCACTGCTTCCTCTGGTTCTGAACAGACACCCTGTGGTGGTTACTACCGACCCACTCCTTCCACTGGTTCTGAACAGATACCCTGTGGTGGTTACTACCGGCCCACTGCTTCCTCTGGTTCTGAACAGATACCCTGTGGTGGTTACTACCGGCCCACTGCTTCCTCTGGTTCTGAACAGACACCCTGTGGTGGTTACTACCGGCCCACTCCTTCCTCTGGTTCTGAACAGACACCCTGTGGTGGTTACTATCGGCCCACTCCTTCCTCTGGTTCTGAACAGATACCCTGTGGTGGTTACTACCGGCCCACTCCTTCCTCTGGTTCTGAACAGACACCCTGTGGTGGTTACTACCGGCCCACTCCTTCCTCTGGTTCTGAACGGACACCTTGTGGTGGTTACTACCGGCCCACTCTTCCTCTGGTTCTGAACAGACACCCTGTGGTGGTTACTACCGGCCCACTCCTTCCTCTGGTTCTGGACGGACACCCTGTCCTACTTCCTCTGGTTCTGAACAGACACCCTGTGGTGGTTACTACCGGCCCACTGCTTCCTCTGGTTCTGAACAGACACCCTGTGGTGGTTACTACCGGCCCACTCCTTCCTCTGGTTCTGAACAGACACCCTGTGGTGGTTACTACCGGCCCACTCCTTCCTCTGGTTCTGAACAGACACCCTGTGGTGGTTACTACCGGCCCACTGCTTCCTCTGGTTCTGAACAGATACCCTGTGGTGGTTACTACCGGCCCACTGCTTCCTCTGGTTCTGAACAGACACCCTGTGGTGGTTACTACCGGCCCACTCCTTCCTCTGGTTCTGAACAGACACCCTGTGGTGGTTACTACCGGCCCACTCCTTCCTCTGGTTCTGAACAGATACCCTGTGGTGGTTACTACCGCCCACTCCTTCCTCTGGTTCTGAACAGACACCCTGTGGTGGTTACTACCGGCCCACTCCTTCCTCTGGTTCTGAACAGACACCCTGTGGTGGTTACTACCGGCCCACTCCTTCCTCTGGTTCTGAACAGACACCCTGTGGTGGTTACTACCGCCCACTCCTTCCTCTGGTTCTGAACAGACACCCTGTGGTGGTTACTACCGGCCCTCCTTCCTCTGGTTCTGAACAGATACCCTGTGGTGGTTACTACCGGCCCACTGCTTCCTCTGGTTCTGAACAGACACCCTGTGGTGGTTACTACCGACCCACTCCTTTCTCTGGTTCTGAACAGACACCCTGTGGTGGTTACTACCGGCCCACTGCTTCCTCTGGTTCTGAACAGATACCCTGTGGTGGTTACTACCGGCCCACTGCTTCCTCTGGTTCTGAACAGACACCCTGTGGTGGTTACTACCGGCCCACTCCTTCCTCTGGTTCTGAACAGACACCCTGTGGTGGTTACTACCGGCCCACTCCTTCCTCTGGTTCTGAACAGATACCCTGTGGTGGTTACTACCGGCCCACTCCTTCCTCTGGTTCTGAACAGACACCCTGTGGTGGTTACTACCGGCCCACTCCTTCCTCTGGTTCTGAACAGACACCCTGTGGTGGTTACTACCGCCCACTCCTTCCTCTGGTTCTGAACAGACACCCTGTGGTGGTTACTACCGGCCCACTCCTTCCTCTGGTTCTGAACAGACACCCTGTGGTGGTTACTACTTCCTTCCTCTGGTTCTGAACAGATACCCTGTGGTGGTTACTACCGGCCCACTGCTTCCTCTGGTTCTGAACAGACACCCTGTGGTGGTTACTACAGGCCCACTCCTTCCTCTGGTTCTGAACAGATACCCTGTGGTGGTTACTACCGGCCCACTGCTTCCTCTGGTTCTGAACAGACACCCTGTGGTGGTTACTACCGGCCCACTCCTTCCTCTGGTTCTGAACAGACACCCTGTGGTGGTTACTACCGGCCCACTCCTTCCTCTGGTTCTGAACAGATACCCTGTGGTGGTTACTACCGGCCCACTCCTTCCTCTGGTTCTGAACAGACACCCTGTGGTGGTTACTACCGGCCCACTCCTTCCTCTGGTTCTGAACAGACACCCTGTGGTGGTTACTACCGGCCCACTCCTTCCTCTGGTTCTGAACAGATACCCTGTGGTGGTTACTACCGGCCCACTGCTTCCTCTGGTTCTGAACAGACACCCTGTGGTGGTTACTACCGGCCCACTCCTTCCTCTGGTTCTGAACAGACACCCTGTGGTGGTTACTACCGGCCCACTCCTTCCTCTGGTTCTGAACAGACACCCTGTGGTGGTTACTACCGGCCCACTGCTTCCTCTGGTTCTGAACAGACACCCTGTGGTGGTTACTACAGGCCCACTCCTTCCTCTGGTTCTGAACAGATACCCTGTGGTGGTTACTACCGACCCACTCCTTCCACTGGTTCTGAACAGATACCCTGTGGTGGTTACTACCGGCCCACTGCTTCCTCTGGTTCTGAACAGACACCCTGTGGTGGTTACTACCGACCCACTCCTTTCTCTGGTTCTGAACAGACACCCTGTGGTGGTTACTACCGGCCCACTGCTTCCTCTGGTTCTGAACAGACACCCTGTGGTGGTTACTACCGGCCCACTGCTTCCTCTGGTTCTGAACAGATACCCTGTGGTGGTTACTACTGACCCACTCCTTTCTCTGGTTCTGAACAGACACCCTGTGGTGGTTACTACCGGCCCACTCCTTCCTCTGGTTCTGAACAGATACCCTGTGGTGGTTACTACCGACCCACTCCTTTCTCTGGTTCTGAACAGACACCCTGTGGTGGTTACTACCGGCCCACTGCTTCCTCTGGTTCTGAACAGATACCCTGTGGTGGTTACTACCGGCCCACTCCTTCCTCTGGT
Organism: Oncorhynchus nerka; assembly: GCF_034236695.1. Classification (NCBI taxonomy): domain Eukaryota; kingdom Metazoa; phylum Chordata; class Actinopteri; order Salmoniformes; family Salmonidae; genus Oncorhynchus; species Oncorhynchus nerka. Next base: position 8,899,565 of record NC_088402.1, read on the forward strand.
TCTGAACAGATACCCTGTGGTGGTTACTACCGGCCCACTGCTTCCTCTGGTTCTGAACAGACACCCTGTGGTGGTTACTACCGGCCCACTGCTTCCTCTGGTTCTGAACAGATACCCTGTGGTGGTTACTACCGGCCCACTCCTTCCTCTGGTTCTGAACAGACACCCTGTGGTGGTTACTACCGGCCCACTCCTTCCTCTGGTTCTGAACAGACACCCTGTGGTGGTTACTACCGGCCCACTCCTTCCTCTGGTTCTGAACAGACACCCTGTGGTGGTTACTACCGGCCCACTCCTTCCTCTGGTTCTGAACAGATACCCTGTGGTGGTTACTACCGCCCACTGCTTCCTCTGGTTCTGAACAGACACCCTGTGGTGGTTACTACAGGCCCACTCCTTCCTCTGGTTCTGAACAGATACCCTGTGGTGGTTACTACCGGCCCACTCCTTCCTCTGGTTCTGAACAGACACCCTGTGGTGGTTACTACCGGCCCACTCCTTCCTCTGGTTCTGAACAGATACCCTGTGGTGGTTACTACCGGCCCACTGCTTCCTCTGGTTCTGAACAGACACCCTGTGGTGGTTACTACCGACCCACTCCTTTCTCTGGTTCTGAACAGACACCCTGTGGTGGTTACTACCGGCCCACTGCTTCCTCTGGTTCTGAACAGATACCCTGTGGTGGTTACTACCGGCCCACTGCTTCCTCTGGTTCTGAACAGACACCCTGTGGTGGTTACTACCGGCCCACTGCTTCCTCTGGTTCTGAACAGACACCCTGTGGTGGTTACTACCGGCCCACTGCTTCCTCTGGTTCTGAACAGATACCCTGTGGTGGTTACTACTGACCCACTCCTTTCTCTGGTTCTGAACAGACACCCTGTGGTGGTTACTACCGGCCCACTCCTTCCTCTGGTTCTGAACAGATACCCTGTGGTGGTTACTACCGACCCACTCCTTTCTCTGGTTCTGAACAGACACCCTGTGGTGGTTACTACCGGCCCACTGCTTCCTCTGGTTCTGAACAGATACCCTGTGGTGGTTACTACCGGCCCACTCCTTCCTCTGGTTCTGAACAGATACCCTGTGGTGGTTACTACCGGCCCACTGCTTCCTCTGGTTCTGAACAGACACCCTGTGGTGGTTACTACCGGCCCACTGCTTCCTCTGGTTCTGAACAGATACCCTGTGGTGGTTACTACCGGCCCACTCCTTCCTCTGGTTCTGAACAGACACCCTGTGGTGGTTACTACCGGCCCACTCCTTCCTCTGGTTCTGAACAGACACCCTGTGGTGGTTACTACCGGCCCACTCCTTCCTCTGGTTCTGAACAGACACCCTGTGGTGGTTACTACCGGCCCACTCCTTCCTCTGGTTCTGAACAGATACCCTGTGGTGGTTACTACCGGCCCACTGCTTCCTCTGGTTCTGAACAGACACCCTGTGGTGGTTACTACAGGCCCACTCCTTCCTCTGGTTCTGAACAGATACCCTGTGGTGGTTACTACCGGCCCACTCCTTCCTCTGGTTCTGAACAGACACCCTGTGGTGGTTACTACCGGCCCACTCCTTCCTCTGGTTCTGAACAGATACCCTGTGGTGGTTACTACCGGCCCACTGCTTCCTCTGGTTCTGAACAGACACCCTGTGGTGGTTACTACCGACCCACTCCTTTCTCTGGTTCTGAACAGACACCCTGTGGTGGTTACTACCGGCCCACTGCTTCCTCTGGTTCTGAACAGATACCCTGTGGTGGTTACTACCGGCCCACTGCTTCCTCTGGTTCTGAACAGACACCCTGTGGTGGTTACTACCGCCCACTCCTTCCTCTGGTTCTGAACAGACACCCTGTGGTGGTTACTACCGGCCCACTCCTTCCTCTGGTTCTGAACAGATACCCTGTGGTGGTTACTACCGAACAGACACCCTGTGGTGGTTACTACCGGCCCACTCCTTCCTCTGGTTCTGAACAGACACCCTGTGGTGGTTACTACCGGCCCACTCCTTCCTCTGGTTCTGAACAGACACCCTGTGGTGGTTACTACCGGCCCACTCCTTCCTCTGGTTCTGAACAGACACCCTGTGGTGGTTACTACCGGCCCACTCCTTCCTCTGGTTCTGAACAGATACCCTGTGGTGGTTACTACCGGCCCACTGCTTCCTCTGGTTCTGAACAGACACCCTGTGGTGGTTACTACAGGCCCACTCCTTCCTCTGGTTCTGAACAGATACCCTGTGGTGGTTACTACCGGCCCACTCCTTCCTCTGGTTCTGAACAGACACCCTGTGGTGGTTACTACCGGCCCACTCCTTCCTCTGGTTCTGAACAGATACCCTGTGGTGGTTACTACCGGCCCACTGCTTCCTCTGGTTCTGAACAGACACCCTGTGGTGGTTACTACCGGCCCACTCCTTCCTCTGGTTCTGAACAGACACCCTGTGGTGGTTACTACCGGCCCACTCCTTCCTCTGGTTCTGAACAGACACCCTGTGGTGGTTACTACCGGCCCACTCCTTCCTCTGGTTCTGAACAGATACCCTGTGGTGGTTACTACCGGCCCACTGCTTCCTCTGGTTCTGAACAGACACCCTGTGGTGGTTACTACAGGCCCACTCCTTCCTCTGGTTCTGAACAGATACCCTGTGGTGGTTACTACCGGCCCACTCCTTCCTCTGGTTCTGAACAGATACCCTGTGGTGGTTACTACCGACCCACTCCTTCCACTGGTTCTGAACAGATACCCTGTGGTGGTTACTACCGCCCACTGCTTCCTCTGGTTCTGAACAGATACCCTGTGGTGGTTACTACCGGCCCACTGCTTCCTCTGGTTCTGAACAGACACCCTGTGGTGGTTACTACCGGCCCACTCCTTCCTCTGGTTCTGAACAGATACCCTGTGGTGGTTACTACCGGCCCACTCCTTCCTCTGGTTCTGAACAGACACCCTGTGGTGGTTACTACCGGCCCACTCCTTCCTCTGGTTCTGAACAGACACCCTGTGGTGGTTACTACCGGCCCACTCCTTCCTCTGGTTCTGAACAGACACCCTGTGGTGGTTACTACCGGCCCACTCCTTCCTCTGGTTCTGAACAGACACCCTGTGGTGGTTACTACCGGCCCACTCCTTCCTCTGGTTCTGAACAGATACCCTGTGGTGGTTACTACCGCCCACTGCTTCCTCTGGTTCTGAACAGACACCCTGTGGTGGTTACTACAGGCCCACTCCTTCCTCTGGTTCTGAACAGATACCCTGTGGTGGTTACTACCGCCCACTCCTTCCTCTGGTTCTGAACAGACACCCTGTGGTGGTTACTACCGGCCCACTCCTTCCTCTGGTTCTGAACAGATACCCTGTGGTGGTTACTACCGGCCCACTGCTTCCTCTGGTTCTGAACAGACACCCTGTGGTGGTTACTACCGGCCCACTCCTTCCTCTGGTTCTGAACAGACACCCTGTGGTGGTTACTACCGGCCCACTCCTTCCTCTGGTTCTGAACAGACACCCTGTGGTGGTTACTACCGGCCCACTCCTTCCTCTGGTTCTGAACAGATACCCTGTGGTGGTTACTACCGGCCCACTGCTTCCTCTGGTTCTGAACAGACACCCTGTGGTGGTTACTACAGGCCCACTCCTTCCTCTGGTTCTGAACAGATACCCTGTGGTGGTTACTACCGGCCCACTCCTTCCTCTGGTTCTGAACAGATACCCTGTGGTGGTTACTACCGACCCACTCCTTCCACTGGTTCTGAACAGATACCCTGTGGTGGTTACTACCGCCCACTGCTTCATCTGGTTCTGAACAGACACCCTGTGGTGGTTACTACCGACCCACTCCTTTCTCTGGTTCTGAACAGACACCCTGTGGTGGTTACTACCGGCCCACTGCTTCCTCTGGTTCTGAACAGACACCCTGTGGTGGTTACTACCGACCCACTCCTTTCTCTGGTTCTGAACAGACACCCTGTGGTGGTTACTACCGACCCACTCCTTTCTCTGGTTCTGAACAGACACCCTGTGGTGGTTACTACCGGCCCACTCCTTCCTCTGGTTCTGAACAGACACCCTGTGGTGGTTACTACCGGCCCACTCCTTCCTCTGGTTCTGAACAGATACCCTGTGGTGGTTACTACCGGCCCACTCCTTCCTCTGGTTCTGAACAGACACCCTGTGGTGGTTACTACCGCCCACTCCTTCCTCTGGTTCTGAACAGACACCCTGTGGTGGTTACTACCGGCCCACTCCTTCCTCTGGTTCTGAACAGACACCCTGTGGTGGTTACTACCGGCCCACTCCTTCCTCTGGTTCTGAACAGACACCCTGTGGTGGTTACTACCGGCCCACTCCTTCCTCTGGTTCTGAACAGATACCCTGTGGTGGTTACTACCGGCCCACTGCTTCCTCTGGTTCTGAACAGACACCCTGTGGTGGTTACTACAGGCCCACTCCTTCCTCTGGTTCTGAACAGATACCCTGTGGTGGTTACTACCGGCCCACTCCTTCCTCTGGTTCTGAACAGACACCCTGTGGTGGTTACTACCGCCCACTCCTTCCTCTGGTTCTGAACAGATACCCTGTGGTGGTTACTACCGGCCCACTGCTTCCTCTGGTTCTGAACAGACACCCTGTGGTGGTTACTACCGCCCACTCCTTCCTCTGGTTCTGAACAGACACCCTGTGGTGGTTACTACCGGCCCACTCCTTCCTCTGGTTCTGAACAGACACCCTGTGGTGGTTACTACCGGCCCACTCCTTCCTCTGGTTCTGAACAGATACCCTGTGGTGGTTACTACCGGCCCACTGCTTCCTCTGGTTCTGAACAGACACCCTGTGGTGGTTACTACAGGCCCACTCCTTCCTCTGGTTCTGAACAGATACCCTGTGGTGGTTACTACCGGCCCACTCCTTCCTCTGGTTCTGAACAGATACCCTGTGGTGGTTACTACCGACCCACTCCTTCCACTGGTTCTGAACAGATACCCTGTGGTGGTTACTACCGGCCCACTGCTTCCTCTGGTTCTGAACAGATACCCTGTGGTGGTTACTACCGGCCCACTGCTTCCTCTGGTTCTGAACAGACACCCTGTGGTGGTTACTACCGCCCACTCCTTCCTCTGGTTCTGAACAGACACCCTGTGGTGGTTACTACCGCCCACTCCTTCCTCTGGTTCTGAACAGATACCCTGTGGTGGTTACTACCGGCCCACTCCTTCCTCTGGTTCTGAACAGACACCCTGTGGTGGTTACTACCGGCCCACTCCTTCCTCTGGTTCTGAACAGACACCCTGTGGTGGTTACTACCGCCCACTCCTTCCTCTGGTTCTGAACAGACACCCTGTGGTGGTTACTACCGGCCCACTCCTTCCTCTGGTTCTGAACAGACACCCTGTGGTGGTTACTACCGGCCCACTCCTTCCTCTGGTTCTGAACAGACACCCTGTGGTGGTTACTACCGCCCACTCCTTCCTCTGGTTCTGAACAGATACCCTGTGGTGGTTACTACCGGCCCACTGCTTCCTCTGGTTCTGAACAGACACCCTGTGGTGGTTACTACAGGCCCACTCCTTCCTCTGGTTCTGAACAGATACCCTGTGGTGGTTACTACCGGCCCACTCCTTCCTCTGGTTCTGAACAGACACCCTGTGGTGGTTACTACCGGCCCACTCCTTCCTCTGGTTCTGAACAGATACCCTGTGGTGGTTACTACCGGCCCACTGCTTCCTCTGGTTCTGAACAGACACCCTGTGGTGGTTACTACCGGCCCACTCCTTCCTCTGGTTCTGAACAGACACCCTGTGGTGGTTACTACCGGCCCACTCCTTCCTCTGGTTCTGAACAGACACCCTGTGGTGGTTACTACCGGCCCACTCCTTCCTCTGGTTCTGAACAGATACCCTGTGGTGGTTACTACCGGCCCACTGCTTCCTCTGGTTCTGAACAGACACCCTGTGGTGGTTACTACAGGCCCACTCCTTCCTCTGGTTCTGAACAGATACCCTGTGGTGGTTACTACCGGCCCACTCCTTCCTCTGGTTCTGAACAGATACCCAGTGGTGGTTACTACCGACCCACTCCTTCCACTGGTTCTGAACAGATACCCTGTGGTGGTTACTACCGGCCCACTGCTTCCTCTGGTTCTGAACAGATACCCTGTGGTGGTTACTACCGGCCCACTGCTTCCTCTGGTTCTGAACAGACACCCTGTGGTGGTTACTACCGGCCCACTCCTTCCTCTGGTTCTGAACAGACACCCTGTGGTGGTTACTACCGGCCCACTCCTTCCTCTGGTTCTGAACAGATACCCTGTGGTGGTTACTACCGGCCCACTCCTTCCTCTGGTTCTGAACAGACACCCTGTGGTGGTTACTACCGGCCCACTCCTTCCTCTGGTTCTGAACAGACACCCTGTGGTGGTTACTACCGGCCCACTCCTTCCTCTGGTTCTGAACAGACACCCTGTGGTGGTTACTACCGGCCCACTCCTTCCTCTGGTTCTGAACAGACACCCTGTGGTGGTTACTACCGGCCCACTCCTTCCTCTGGTTCTGAACAGATACCCTGTGGTGGTTACTACCGGCCCACTGCTTCCTCTGGTTCTGAACAGACACCCTGTGGTGGTTACTACAGGCCCACTCCTTCCTCTGGTTCTGAACAGATACCCTGTGGTGGTTACTACCGGCCCACTCCTTCCTCTGGTTCTGAACAGACACCCTGTGGTGGTTACTACCGCCCACTCCTTCCTCTGGTTCTGAACAGATACCCTGTGGTGGTTACTACCGGCCCACTGCTTCCTCTGGTTCTGAACAGACACCCTGTGGTGGTTACTACCGGCCCACTCCTTCCTCTGGTTCTGAACAGACACCCTGTGGTGGTTACTACCGCCCACTCCTTCCTCTGGTTCTGAACAGACACCCTGTGGTGGTTACTACCGGCCCACTCCTTCCTCTGGTTCTGAACAGATACCCTGTGGTGGTTACTACCGGCCCACTGCTTCCTCTGGTTCTGAACAGACACCCTGTGGTGGTTACTACAGGCCCACTCCTTCCTCTGGTTCTGAACAGATACCCTGTGGTGGTTACTACCGGCCCACTCCTTCCTCTGGTTCTGAACAGATACCCTGTGGTGGTTACTACCGACCCACTCCTTCCACTGGTTCTGAACAGATACCCTGTGGTGGTTACTACCGGCCCACTGCTTCATCTGGTTCTGAACAGACACCCTGTGGTGGTTACTACCGACCCACTCCTTTCTCTGGTTCTGAACAGACACCCTGTGGTGGTTACTACCGGCCCACTGCTTCCTCTGGTTCTGAACAGACACCCTGTGGTGGTTACTACCGGCCCACTGCTTCCTCTGGTTCTGAACAGATACCCTGTGGTGGTTACTACTGACCCACTCCTTTCTCTGGTTCTGAACAGACACCCTGTGGTGGTTACTACCGCCCACTCCTTCCTCTGGTTCTGAACAGATACCCTGTGGTGGTTACTACCGACCCACTCCTTTCTCTGGTTCTGAACAGACACCCTGTGGTGGTTACTACCGGCCCACTGCTTCCTCTGGTTCTGAACAGATACCCTGTGGTGGTTACTACCGGCCCACTCCTTCCTCTGGTTCTGAACAGATACCCTGTGGTGGTTACTACCGGCCCACTGCTTCCTCTGGTTCTGAACAGACACCCTGTGGTGGTTACTACCGGCCCACTGCTTCCTCTGGTTCTGAACAGATACCCTGTGGTGGTTACTACCGGCCCACTCCTTCCTCTGGTTCTGAACAGACACCCTGTGGTGGTTACTACCACCCACTCCTTCCTCTGGTTCTGAACAGACACCCTGTGGTGGTTACTACCGGCCCACTCCTTCCTCTGGTTCTGAACAGACACCCTGTGGTGGTTACTACCGCCCACTCCTTCCTCTGGTTCTGAACAGATACCCTGTGGTGGTTACTACCGGCCCACTGCTTCCTCTGGTTCTGAACAGACACCCTGTGGTGGTTACTACAGGCCCACTCCTTCCTCTGGTTCTGAACAGATACCCTGTGGTGGTTACTACCGGCCCACTGCTTCCTCTGGTTCTGAACAGACACCCTGTGGTGGTTACTACCGGCCCACTCCTTCCTCTGGTTCCGAACAGATACCCTGTGGTGGTTACTACCGGCCCACTCCTTCCACTGGTTCTGAACAGATACCCTGTGGTGGTTACTACCGGCCCACTGCTTCCTCTGGTTCTGAACAGACACCCTGTGGTGGTTACTACCGGCCCACTGCTTCCTCTGGTTCTGAACAGACACCCTGTGGTGGTTACTACCGGCCCACTGCTTCCTCTGGTTCTGAACAGATACCCTGTGGTGGTTACTACCGACCCACTCCTTTCTCTGGTTCTGAACAGACACCCTGTGGTGGTTACTACCGGCCCACTCCTTCCTCTGGTTCTGAACAGATACCCTGTGGTAGTTACTACCGGCCCACTGCTTCCTCTGGTTCTGAACAGACACCCTGTGGTGGTTACTACCGGCCCACTGCTTCCTCTGGTTCTGAACAGATACCCTGTGGTGGTTACTACCGGCCCACTCCTTCCTCTGGTTCTGAACAGACACCCTGTGGTGGTTACTACCGGCCCACTCCTTCCTCTGGTTCTGAACAGACACCCTGTGGTGGTTACTACCGGCCCACTGCTTCCTCTGGTTCTGAACAGATACCCTGTGGTGGTTACTACCGACCCACTCCTTCCTCTGGTTCTGAACAGATACCCTGTGGTGGTTACTACCGACCCACTCCTTCCTCTGGTTCTGAACAGACACCCTGTGGTGGTTACTACCGGCCTAAAACGGCCTATGAGTCTTCAAAACAACCCAATCAAAAACAAGATGAATAGACCCATGGAATGATGACCGTCCATGCTGAGGGCCTGGCGAAATGTAACCACTCTCAGATGAATAGACAGGCCTATGGAATGACAAGGACTGACCGTCCATGCTGAGGGATGGGGCCTGGAGAAATGTAACCACTCTCAGATGAATAGACAGGCCTATGGAATGCAAGACCGACTGAGGGATGGGGCCTGGAGAAATGTAACCACTCTCAGATGAATAGACAGGCCTATGGAATGCAAGGACTGACTGGCTGAGGGATGGGGCCTGGAGAAATGTAACCACTCTCAGATGAATAGACAGGCCTATGGAATGCAAGGACTGACCGTCCAAGCTGAGGGATGGGGCCTGGAGAAATATAACCACTCTCAGATGAATAGACAGGCCTATGGAATGCAAGGACTGACTGTCCAAGCTGAGGGATGGGGCCTGGCGAAATGTAACCACTCTCAGATGAATAGACAGGCCTATGGAATGACAAGGACTGACCGTCCAAGCTGAGGGATGGGGCCTGAAGAAATGTAACCACTCTCAGATGAATAGGCAGGCCTATGGAATGACAAGGACTGACCGTCCAAGCTGAGGGATGGGGCCTGGAGAAATGTAACCACTCTCAGATGAATAGACAGGCCTGTGGAATGACAAGGACTGACCGTCCATGCTGAGGGATGGGGCCTGACGAAATGTAACCACTCTCAGATGAATAGACAGGCCTATGGAATGACAAGGACTGACCGTCCAAGCTGAGGGATGGAGAAATGTAACCACTCTCAGATGAATAGACAGGCCTGTGGAATGACAAGGACTGACCGTCCATGCTGAGGGATGGGGCCTGGAGAAATGTAACCACTCTCAGATGAATAGACAGGCCTATGGACTGCAAAGACTGACCGTCCAAGCTGAGGGATGGGGCCTGGAGAAATGTAACCACTCTCAGATGAATAGACAGGCCTATGGAATGCAAGGACTGACTGTCCAAGCTGAGGGATGGGGCCTGGAGAAATGTAACCACTCTCAGATGAATAGACAGGCCTGTGGAATGCAAGGACTGACCGTCCAAGCTGAGGGATGGAGAAATGTAACCACTCTCAGATGAATAGACAGGCCTATGGAATGCAAGGACTGATCGTCCAAGCTGAGGGATGGGGCCTGGAGAAATGTAACCACTCTCAGATGAATAGACAGGCCTGTGGAATGCAAGGACTGACCGTCCAAGCTGAGGGATGGAGAAATGTAACCACTCTCAGATGAATAGACAGGCCTATGGAATGACAAGGACTGACCGTCCAAGCTGAGGGATGGGGCCTGACGAAATGTAACCACTCTCAGATGAATAGACAGGCCTATGGAATGACAAGGACTGACCGTCCAAGCTGAGGGATGGAGAAATGTAACCACTCTCAGATGAATAGACAGGCCTATGGAATGCAAGGACTGACCGTCCAAGCTGAGGGATGGGGCCTGACGAAATGTAACCACTCTCAGATGAATAGACAGGCCTGTGGAATGCAAGGACTGACCGTCCAAGCTGAGGCTTGGAGAAATGTAACCACTCTCAGATGAATAGACAGGCCTATGGAATGCAAGGACTGACCGTCCAAGCTGAGGGATGGGGCCTGACGAAATGTAACCACTCTCAGATGAATAGACAGGCCTGTGGAATGACAAGGACTGACCGTCCAAGCTGTTGTTTTAACCATGTTATGAGGCTATACTGTTTTAGTTTACATTGACAGTTGAACTAAGCTCATGATGCATTTCTAAGTTATATTCTTCAAGAACCAAATCGGTATATATCATTCAATTAGAAATCCCGAAATGAACGTAGCAGCTACTGATTGCCCCTTTAAGTCTATCAAAAGTGTACGTACGGTTCGAATTATCAGCGCAATTTAGCAATTAAAGCCCCACACGTGGTCTTCTGATATGAAAACTAGTTGTTGACAGTATGAAGCACAAAACCACAGCAGGCGTTCAGGAAGGAGGAAGAATGCAAGGACTGACCTTCCAAGCTGAGGGATGGAGAAATGTAACCACTCTCAGATGAATAGACAGGCCTGTGGAATGCAAGGACTGACCGTCCAAGCTGAGGCTTGGAGAAATGTAACCACTCTCAGATGAATAGACAGGCCTGTGGAATGACAAGGACTGACCGTCCAAGCTGTTGTTTTAACCATGTTATGAGGCTATACTGTTTTAGTTTACATTGACAGTTGAACTAAGCTCATGATGCATTTCTAAGTTATATTCTTCAAGAACCAAATCGGTATATATCATTCAATTAGAAATCCCGAAATGAACGTAGCAGCTACTGATTGCCCCTTTAAGTCTATCAAAAGTGTACGTACGGTTCGAATTATCAGCGCAATTTAGCAATTAAAGCCCCACACGTGGTCTTCTGATATGAAAACTAGTTGTTGACAGTATGAAGCACAAAACCACAGCAGGCGTTCAGGAAGGAGGAAGTCCCTTCTATCTTTAATTCCATTGGCTGGGATCTGCAGCTGTTTTATATCCCACTGGCAGCCCATTGGCTGGGATCTGCAGTTTTTTTATATCCCACTGGCAGCCCATTGGCTGGGATCTGCAGCTGTTTTATATCCCACTGGCAGCCCATTGGCTGGGATCTGCAGCTGTTTTATATCCCACTGGCAGCCCATTGGCTGGGATCTGCAGCTGTTTTATATCCCACTGGCAGCCCATTGGCTGGGATCTGCAGCTGTTTTATATCCCACTGGCAGCCCATTGGCTGGGATCTGCAGCTGTTTTATATCCCACTGGCAGTCCATTGGTGGCAAAAACAATGATTGAAAGGCAGCTTCAACTTCTTCAGCTCAACCATTAAGGTTAAACTACAAATATATTTGTAAACAGCCATCCACAGCAACCACAATCCATACAGGTGCAAATGACTAAACGAGAGAGCAGCAGTTTGATCCATATCAATGCGTTATGTAATTTAGATATCAACAATAAGTGATATCTGTATCACCGTAGGCTACACCACTGCTGTCACCTTTACCTCCAAGTGATTATTTGAGTTGGATCATCTGTGGATGCCGACAGCAGTCGCACCATTGGAAGACAAAGCTTGAACTGTAGCCTACAAAAACCTATTTCTGCTATTTTCCCCTCGATCCATCAAACACATTTGGTGTGTCATCATAGTGGTCTCTGTCATCATAATGGTCTCTGTCATCATAGTGGTCTCTGACATCATAATGGTCTCTGACATCATAATGGTCTCTGTCATCATAGTGGTCTCTGACATCATAATGGTCTCTGACATCATAATGGTCTCTGTCATCATAGTGGTCTCTGACATCATAATGGTCTCTGACATCATAATGGTCTCTGTCATCATAGTGGTCTCTGACATCATAATGGTCTCTGACATCATAATGGTCTCTGACATCATAATGGTCTCTGTCATCATAGTGGTCTCTGACATCATGGTGGTCTCTGACATCATAATGGTCTCTGTCATCATAATGGTCTCTGACATCATAATGGTCTCTGACATCATAGTGGTCTCTGACATCATAATGGTCTCTGTCATCATAGTGGTCTCTGACATCATAATGGTCTCTGACATCATAATGGTCTCTGACATCATAATGGTCTCTGACATCATAGTGGTCTCTGACATCATAATGGTCTCTGTCATCATAGTGGTCTCTGACATCATAATGGTCTCTGACATCATAATGGTCTCTGATTGGTGGTCATCATTTGTTGTATCATCATAGTGGTCTCTGATTGGTGGTCATCATTTGGTGTGTCATCATAGTGGTCTCTGATTGGTGGTTATCATTTGATGTGTCATCATAGTGGTCTCTGATTGGTGGTCATCATTTGTTGTGTCATCATAGTGGTCTCTGATTGGTGGTCATCATTTGTTGTATCATCATAGTGGTCTCTGATTGGTGGTCATCATTTGGTGTGTCATCATAGTGGTCTCTGATTGGTGGTTATCATTTGATGTGTCATCATAGTGGTCTCTGATTGGTGGTCATCATTTGTTGTGTCATCATAGTGGTCTCTGATTGGTGGTCATCATTTGGTGTGTCATCATAGTGGTCTCTGATTGGTGGTCATCATTTGGTGTGTCATCATAGTGGTCTCTGATTGGTGGTTATCATTTGATGTGTCATCATGGTGATCTCTGATTGGTGGTCATGATTTGGTGTGTCATCATAGTGGTCTCTGACTTTGTGGTCATCATTTGGTGTGTCATCATAGTGGTCTCTGATTGGTGGTTATCATTTGATGTGTCATCATGGTGATCTCGCTCAGGTGGAACAAACTTAAACTTGCACCTTTTTTCAATGCTGATTTGAATGTCAACGAGAAAACAGAAAGAAATATCCTTTCTGAATTGAAAAGTCATCCTAGAAGTATTCATCTAGTTTTTCAAAAGTGTCTGTAATCTGATTACAATATTTTACTGGTTAACGTAACGGACTACAGTTACAAGTTTTTGTAATGCTGATAAGGGATATAACGGATTACATGAAATCATTTGCTTCCAAACACAGCCGGTAAGCTACCTGCACACTTTCATCCAAAATATAATTCCAGCAAACAAATTGAGCAGATTGATGTGTTGAAAACCATGATGTTGAAGTGCCCGAAGTTGGAATGCTTTGCTTATTGGTTGTGATGCGTTGAAACCTATTAGTGGAAAATATTTCATATAATTATAATGTTCGTGGAAAATATTTCATATAATTATAATGTTAGTGGAAAATCCGTTGAATATATTTCATATAATTATAATGAAATAAAATCCTATTTTCCTGAGCTGATCATTGTCTGCAGTCTGCTCTGGTCGTAGTGGAGGTCTAATGAACCAGGCAGGGAGAGTGAGCTCCGTGGTGCTCGTAGTGGAGGTCTAATGAACCAGGCAGGGAGAGTGAGCTCCGTGGTGCTCGTAGTGGAGGTCTAATGAACCAGGCAGGGAGAGTGAGCTCCGTGGTGCTCGTAGTGGAGGTCTAATGAACCAGGCAGGGAGAGTGAGCTCCGTGGTGCTCGTAGTGGAGGTCTAATGAACCAGGCAGGAGGAGTGAGCTCTGTGGTGCTCAAAGTGGAGGTCTAATGAACCAGGCAGGGAGAGTGAGCTCCGTGGTGGTCGTAGTGGAGGTCTAATGAACTAGGCAGGGAGAGTGAGCTCCATGGTGCTCGTAGTGGAGGTCTAATGAACCAGGCAGGGAGAGTGAGCTCCATGGTGGTCGTAGTGGAGGTCTAATGAACTAGGCAGGGAGAGTGAGCTCCGTGGTGCTCGTAGTGGAGGTCTAATGAACCAGGCAGGGAGAGTGAGCTCCGTGGTGGTCGTAGTGGAGGTCTAATGAACCAGGCAGGGAGAGTGAGCTCCTTGGTGGTCGTAGTGGAGGTCTAATGAACCAGGCAGGGAGAGTGAGCTCCTTGGTGGTCGTAGTGGAGGTCTAATGAACCAGGCAGGGAGAGTGAGCTCCGTGGTGCTCGTAGTGGAGGTCTAATGAACCAGGCAGGGAGAGTGAGCTCCGTGGTGCTCGTAGTGGAGGTCTAATGAACCAGGCAGGGAGAGTGAGCTCCGTGGTGCTCGTAGTGGAGGTCTAATGAACCAGGCAGGGAAAGTGAGCTCCGTGGTGCTCGTAGTGGAGGTCTAATGAACCAGGCAGGGAGAGTGAGCTGGTCATTGTCTGCAGTCTGCTCTGATCGTAGTGGAGGTCTAATGAACCAGGCAGGGAGAGTGAGCTGGTCATTGTCTGCAGTCTGCTCTGATCGTAGTGGAGGTCTAATGAACCAGGCAGGGAGAGTGAGCTCCATGGTGGTCGTAGTGGAGGTCTAATGAACCAGGCAGGGAGAGTGAGCTCCTTGGTGGTCATTGTGGAGGTCTAATGAACCAGGCAGGGAGAGTGAGCTCCGTGGTGCTCGTAGTGGAGGTCTAATGAACCAGGCAGGGAGAGTGAGCTCCGTGGTGCTCGTAGTGGAGGTCTAATGAACCAGGCAGGGAGAGTGAGCTGGTCATTGTCTGCAGTCTGCTCTGATCGTAGTGGAGGTCTAATGAACCAGGCAGGGAGAGTGAGCTCCATGGTGGTCGTAGTGGAGGTCTAATGAACCAGGCAGGGAGAGTGAGCTGGTCATTGTCTGCAGTCTGCTCTGATCGTAGTGGAGGTCTAATGAACCAGGCAGGGAGAGTGAGCTGGTCATTGTCTGCAGTCTGCTCTGATCGTAGTGGAGGTCTAATGAACCAGGCAGGGAGAGTGAGCTCCGTGGTGCTCGTCCGTGGTGCTCGTCCGCGGTGGTCAGTGAACCCTCAACCTTTTGGCCCGTAGCCCTGCGAGCCATCGACTGTACCACAAAAACATGTTGAAGTGGCAAAGTCCATGTTAATCCTGGTTGTAAACATTATTTTGAGTTCATTTTATGAGGGGGGAGATGGTGTGCAATATTCTTTTAAAGCACAATGGGAGGGTCGTGTGAAAACATTTAAAACTGTCCCTGACATGGACTCTAAACTCTGACAGCTGATATTTTTCAGCTCAACTTGGCTTTTCCACATAACCAAAACCTTTTTTGTCACATATCAGGCTTTTGCTCTGAAGTGCCTCCTTTGACTACTATACTCCAGGTTTCAGTGTATCAGTGTTTCAGAGAGAGTGACACAATAAAGAGATGGGAGGAGATTAATAGAGGTCTGGCTCTCTCTCTCTCTCTCTCTCTCTCTCTCTGTCTCTCTGTCTCTCTGTCTCTCTCTCTCTCTCTCTCTCTCTCTCTCTCTCTCTCTCTCTCTCTGCTGGGAGTGTTTGGTGCATGCTGGGAATTGTATGAGCGAATACGGGTGTTTTATGGTGGTTTGCCATTTTCTATACATGATTAAGGTTATCATTAGTTTTATTTCTTGTTGGAATTGCCCTGGTTTTGGCGGGGATGGCGACCCACACGGGGATACCATCCCTGTCACTTCGGCACGGCTTTAGGTGTGTTACTGAAGCTACTGTCACGGTGGAGGAGTTTCTGGTCTTGGTAGGATTTAAGGTTCGTAGATGAATAAAGCGGTCCTTCTTAAAGAAGAGTGTCTTGTTGATTGGATGGTTGAGCATGGTGTACTTCTTAAAGAGGAGCGTCTGGTTGATCGTATGGTTGAGCATGGTGTACTTCTTAAAGAAGAGTGTCTTGTTGATTGGATGGTTGAGCATGGTGTACTTCTTAAAGAGGAGTGTCTGGTTGATCGTATGGTTGAGCATGGTGTACTTCTTAAAGAAGAGTGTCTGGTTGATCCTATGGTTGAGCATGGTGTACTTCTTAAAGAGGAGTGTCTTGTTGATTGGATGGTTGAGCATGGTGTACTTCTTAAAGAGGAGCGTCTGGTTGATCCTATGGTTGAGCATGGTGTACTTCTTAAAGAAGAGCGTCTTGTTGATTGTATGGTTGAGCATGGTGTACTTCTTAAAGAGGAGCGTCTGGTTGATCGGATGGTTGAGCATGGTGTACTTCTTAAAGAGGAGCGTCTGGTTGATCGGATGGTTGAGCATGGTGTACTTCTAAAGGAATGTTTATTCAAGTTACACCACTTTTTTTCTCCGTCAACAAGGGTAATGATTTTAAATGTACCCCCGTTTGTTCTCAATGAGTGATTGGACCGTGAGTGATTGGAGCGTGAGTGATTGGAGCGTGAGTGATTGGAGCGTGAGTGATTGCTGTTTGGGAAGTTTACAAGTTCTATGAAGATTGTCCCGTTGGGTTGCAAACACTCTGAAACAGGTCATTTCAAACACCCGGCTCTGAAACAGGTTATGTCGTTTAAAACACCCGGCTCTGAAACAGGTTATGTCATTTAAAACACCCAGCTCTGAAACAGGTTATGTCATTTAAAACACCCAGCTCTGAAACAGGTTATGTCATTTAAAACACCCAGCTCTGAAACAGGTTATGTCATTTCAAACACCCAGCTCTGAAACAGGTCATGTCATTTAAAACACCCAGCTCTGAAACAGGTTATGTCATTTAAAACACACAGCTCTGAAACAGGTCATGTCATTGAAAACACCCGGCTCTGAAACAGGTCATGTCATTTAAAACACCCGGCTCTGAAACGGGTTATGTCATTTAAAACACCCGGCTCTGAAACAGGTTCTGTCATTTAAAACACCCAGCTCTGAAACAGGTCATGTCATTTAAAACACCCAGCTCTGAAACAGGTAATTTAAAACACCCGGCTCTGAAACAGGTCATGTCATTTAAAACACCCAGCTCTGAAACAGGTCATGTCATTTAAAACACCCAGCTCTGAAACAGGTTATGTCATTTCAAACACCCGGCTCTGAAACAGGTTATGTCATTTAAAACACCCAGCTCTGAAACAGGTTATGTCATTTAAAACACCCGGCTCTGAAACAGGTCATGTCATTTCAAACACCCGGCTCTGAAACAGGTTATGTCATTTAAAACACCCAGCTCTGAAACAGGTTATGTCATTTAAAACACCCAGCTCTGAAACAGGTTATGTAATTTCAAACACCCGGCTCTGAAACAGGTAATTTAAAACACCCAGCTCTGAAACAGGTTATGTCATTGAAAACACCCGGCTCTGAAACAGGTCATTTAAAACACCCGGCTCTGAAACAGGTAATTTAAAACACCCGGCTCTGAAACAGGTCATTTAAAACACCCGGCTCTGAAACAGGTCATTTAAAACACCCGGCTCTGAAACAGGTAATTTAAAACACCCGGCTCTGAAACAGGTCATTTAAAACACCCGGCTCTGAAACAGGTAATTTAAAACACCTGGCTCTGAAACAGGTCATGTCATTTAAAACACCCGGCTCTGAAACAGGTCATTTAAAACACCCGGCTCTGAAACAGGTAATTTAAATCACCCGGCTCTGAAACAGGTCATTTAAAACACCCGGCTCTGAAACAGGTCATTTAAATCACCTGGCTCTGAAACAGGTCATTTAAATCACCCGGCTCTGAAACAGGTCATTTAAAACACCCGGCTCTGAAACAGGTAATTTAAAACACCCGGCTCTGAAACAGGTCATTTAAAACACCCGGCTCTGAAACAGGTAATTTAAATCACCCGGCTCTGAAACAGGTTATGTCATTTCAAACACCCGGCTCTGCTTTACTGTTGGCATGACACAGGACTGATGGTAGCGCTCACCTTGTCTTCTCCAGACAAGCTTTTTTCCAGATCATCAGAGAAAATGACTTTATCCCAGTCCTCAGCAGTCCAATTCCTGTACCTTTTGCAGAATATCAGTCTGTCCCTGATGCTTTTCCTGGAGAGAAATGGCTTCTTTTTGCTGCCCTTCTGGACACCAGGCCATCCTCCAAAATTCTTCGCCTCACTGTGCGTGCAGATGTACTCACACCTGCCTGCTAACATGAGCAAGCTCTGTACTGGTGGTGCCCCGATCCCGCAGCTGAATCAACTTTAGGAGACGGTCCTGGCGCTTGCTGGACTTTCTTGGGCGCCCTGAAGCCTTCTTCACAACAATTGAACCTCTCTCCTTGACGTTCTTGATGATCCGATAAATAGTTAGTTGATTTAGGTGCAATCTTACTGGCAGCAATATCCTTGCAATGGTTCCAAACAACCACCCTCCTTTTGAAGCTTCCAGTCTGTTATTCGAACTCAATCACCATGACAGAGTGATCTCCAGCCTTGTCCTCGTAAACACTCAAAATGTGTCTAAACACTCAAAAGGTTAATGAGAGAATCACTGACATGATGTCAGCTGGTATTTTTGTGGCAGGGCGAAATTCAGTGGAAATGTTTTTTCATGGCAAAGAGGGACTTTGCAATTCATCTGATCACTCTTCATAACATTCTGGAGTAAATGCATATTGCCGTCATAGAAATTGAGACAGCAGACTTTGTGAAAATGTATATTTGTGTCATTCTCAAAACTTTTGACCACGACTGTACATAGAAAACTCACAAGTCTGCTGAGCCAGACGGATTACCAGGACGTGTGCTCCGGGCATGGGCTGACCAACTGGCAGGTGTCTTCACTGACATTTTCAACATGTCCCTGATTGAGTCTGTAATATCAACATGTTTCAAGCAGACCACCGTAGTCCCTGTTCCCAAGAACACTCAGGTAACCTACCTAAATGACTACAGACCCGTAGCACTCACGTCCGTAGCCATGAAGGGCTTTGAAAGGCTGATAATGGCTCACATCAACACCATCATCCCAGAAACCCTAGACCCACTCTAATATGCATACAGCCCAAACAGATCCACAGATGATGCAATCTCTATTATTATTATTATTTTTTTTTAAATTTAACCTTTTTTTTAACCAGGAAAAGCCCATTGAGACGCAGAGTCTCTTTTTCAAGGGAAACTAGGCCAACAGTCAATACATTACAGAATGAAAACCCACACCAATACAATACAACAACCTGATCCAGCCTTAAAAAAAGGCATTTCCTCTTCTCTCTCATCAATATTTTAAATTCATTCAGGGGCACTAAACATATCTAGATGAAGCAGAAGATTGTAGATTATTTCATGCGGAACCGGTACAGAGTCAATGTGGAGGCTATGTGGCAGGGTAGCCTAGTGGTTAGAGCGTTGGACTAGTAACCGAAAGGTTGCAAGTTCATATCCCCGAGCTGACAAGGTACAAATCTGTCGTTCTGCCCCTGAACAGGCAGTTAACCCACTGTTCCTAGGTCGTCATTGAAAATAAGAATTTGTTCTTAACTGACTTGCCTAGTTAAATAAAGGTAAAATAAAATAAAATAAAATATATATATATATATATATATAATAATATATATATAATAATATAAAATATACAGGAGGCTATATACAGGGGGTATCGGTACAGAGTCAATGTGGAGGCTATATACAGGGTGTTACGGTACAGAGTCAATGTGGAGGCTATATACAGGGTATTACGGTACAGAGTCAATGTGGAGGCTATATACAGGGTGCAGAGTCAGGTACACTTCAACTATGACAGACAAAATGAGAAAAGAAAATCACATTGTAGGATTTTTAATGAATTTATTTGCAAATTATGGTGGAAAATAAGTATTGAGAGCAAGATTTCTGGCTCTCACAGACCTGTAACTTCTTCTTTAAGAGGCTCCTCTGTCCTCCACTCGTTACCTGTATTAATGGCACCTGTTTGAACTTGTTATCACTATAAAAGACACCTGTCCACAACCTCAAACAGTCACACTCCAAACTCCACTATGAGCAAGACCAAAGAGCTGTCAAAGGACACCAGAAACAAAATTGTAGACCTGCACCAGGCTGGGAAGACTGAATCTGCAATAGGTAAGCAGCTTGGTTTGAAGAAATCAACTGTGGGAGCAATTATTAGGAATTATACGCAAGATCTCACCCCGTGGGGTCAAAATGATCACAAGAACGGTGAGCAAAAATCCCAGAACCACACGGGGGGACTTAGTGAATGGCCTGCAGAGAGCTGGGACCAAAGTAACAAAGCCTACCATTAGTAACACACTACGCCGCCAGGGACTCAAATCCTGCAGTGCCAGACGTGTCCCCCTGCTTAAGCCAGTACATGTCCAGGCCCATCTGAAGTTTGCTAGAGAGCATTTGCATGATCCAGAAGAAGATTGGGAGAATGTCACATGGTCAGATGAAACCAAAATATAACTTTTTGGTAAAAACTCAACTCTTCATGTTTGGAAGACAAAGAATGCTGAGTTGCATCCAAAGAACACCATACCTACTGTGAAGCATGGGGGTGGAAACATCATGCTTTGGGGCTGTTTTTCTGCAAAGGGACCAGGACGACTGATCCGTGTAAAGGAAAGAATGAATGGGGCCATGTATAGTGAGATTTTGAGTGAAAACCTCCTACAATCAGCAAGGGCATTGAAGATGAAACGTGGCTGGGTCTTTCAGCATGACAATGATCCCAAACACACCGCCCGGGCAACGAAGGAGTGGCTTCGTAAGAAGCATTTCAAGGTCCTGGAGTGGCCTATCCAGTCCGTGTTGCACAGCAACAGCCCCAAAACATCACTGCTCTAGAGGAGATCTGCATGGAGGAATGGGCAAAAATACCAGCAACAGTGTGTGGAAACCTTATGAAAACATACAGAAAATATTTGACCTCTGTTATTGCCATCAAAGGGTAAATAACAAAGTATTGAGATAAACTTTTGTTATTGACCAAATACTTATTTTCCACCATAATTTGCAAATAAATTCGTTCAAAATCCTACAATGTGATTTTCTGGATTTTTTTTTCTGATTTTGTCTGTCATAGTTGAAGTGTACCTATGATGAAGATTACAGGCCTCTCTCATCTGTTTAAGTGGGAGAACTTGCACAATTGGTGGCTGACTAAATACTTTTTTGCCCCACTGTACATATTACCTCAATCAGCCTGACTAACCGGTGTCTGTATGTAGCCTCGCTACTTTTATAGCCTGTCTTTTTACTGTTTTATTTCTTTACTTACCTATTGTTCACTTAATACTTTTTTGCACTATTGGTTAGAGCCTGTAAGTAAGGATTTCACTATAAGGTCTACACCTGTTGTACTCGGCGCACGTAACAAATGCACGTTGATTTGATTTTGGTAATGGTGGCTTTGAGGCGAGCCTTGAATTTTGTTTTCAAAGTGGGAGACAGAAGCAAAACGAGATGTGATCGGCATGAAGATTTTGTGTCACAAAGAGTTTGAAGAAGGATGTACGGCAACTTGTAAGGGCCCTTATGATGGGAAATGGAGCAAGGCAATGGTCGGATGTGGTCCGGAGGATGATGACTTTGTGGCTGAACTAATCTACAGTAATGGAGTGGGAGAATATCGCCTAGGCAACGACTTCCTCGGGTTTGACTCTGCAGTCTAGCCAGGCTGTCAGCAATGCTAAGTGGCTTGGTTGGCCCTTCACTGAGGTTGGAAAGGGGCGCTATCTGGCTGAGGCCCCAGGAGGTTATCGCTTCTACCTGGTAGACAAAGAACAGCCTCCCGATGATCCCGTACAGAAGGTGTGTCTGGCAGGGTCTGACCTGCAGGAATCAATACACGGCTGCCCCTCCCTTCTGGGGACTAAGGTGCAAGAGAACAATGAGGAGAAGGAGACTGTGCTGATGGGAGTCAGACACTCAGTGTTAACTACAACTTCACAACATTGTTGGGACAGTCGATCATGGGACAGCCTTTGGGTGGATAGCATTCTCCTATCCACGCGAGCAGTTGGCAGGTCTTGAAGCCTTGATGACAAAAATAAACCATGAAATCCTTAATGATTTGGTCAACCTGGACACCCTTCTCTCTCCCTCTCTCTCTCCCTCTCTCTCTCTCTCTCTGTCTCTCTGTCTCTCTCTCTCTCTCTCCCTCTCTCTCTCTCCCTCTCTCTCTCCATCTCTCTATCTCTCTCTCTCTCTCTCTCTCTCTCTCTCTCTCTCTCTCTCTCTCTCTCTCTCTCTCTCTCTCTCCATCTCTCTATCCCTCTCTCCCTCCTCTCTCTCTCCTCTCTCTCTCTCTCTCTCCATCTCTCTCTCTCTCCATCTCTCTCTCTCTCTCTCTCCATCTCTCTCTCTCTCTCTCTCCATCTCTCTCTCCATCTCCCTCTCTCCATCTCTCTCCATCTCTCTCTACATCCCTCTCTCTCCCCTTTCCTCGTTTCTCCTTTTATCTCTTTCTGCAGGTCCCCCCCCAACACACACACTCACACACACACCTCTTTTGTTAGATTCTTGGTCTGTGATCAAAGCCAAACGGACTAATGCTATGAACCCCTCATCAAAGCTTTGTTGTTGTTGATGTAGATTACGGTTTATTTTACTACTGCTTAAAATACTACCCAATGTACACAGTGCTGGAAAAAGAATGTTTATTTGGTCCAGACAATGCACACACACACACACAGTAGTGTTGTTGTGCAGTGTTGGTAGAGTAAATATGTGTGTGTTCTGGTCCCTCTCTGGTGCTTCTGTGTCTCAGTCCATCTGGATGCTGGGTCCCATGGCAACAAACAAACTAGAGAGAAACTAGTCTCCCTCTTCCCTCCTCTCTCTCGCTCTCTCTTTCCTCTCCCCTCCTCTTTCCCCCATCCCTTCTGGTGATCATTTTCTCTGTGTTTCCAGCCACCACACTCGGATAAATAATAGATCAACTATCAAGTATACTTCTTCCTTCCTGTTTCAGAATATCAACCTTCTCCTGAAGTAAACTTCTACTATCCTGTTCCAGAATATCAACCTTCTCCTGAAGTAAACTGCTACTATCCTGTTCCAGAATATCAACCATCTCCTGAAGTACACTTCTACTATCCTGTTCCAGAATATCAACCATCTCCTGAAGTACACTTCTACTATCCTGTTCCAGAATATCAACCATCTCCTGAAGTACACTTCTACTATCCTGTTCCAGAATATCAACCTTCTCCTGAAGTAAACTGCTACTATCCTGTTCCAGAATATCAACCTTCTCCTGAAGTAAACTTCTACTATCCTGTTCCAGAATATCAACCTTCTCCTGAAGTAAACTGCTACTATCCTGTTCCAGAATATCAACCATCTCCTGAAGTACACTTCTACTATCCTGTTCCAGAATATCAACCATCTCCTGAAGTACACTTCTACTATCCTGTTCCAGAATATCAACCTTCTCCTGAAGTACACTTCTACTATCCTGTTCCAGAATATCAACCTTCTCCTGAAGTACACTTCTACTATCCTGTTCCAGAATATCAACCTTCTCCTGAAGTACACTTCTACTATCCTGTTCCAGAATATCAACCATCTCCT
>NC_088402.1:8935668-8945668 GCF_034236695.1 Oncorhynchus nerka
GAAGAGCCCTGCCATTCTCACAGACTTCTCTACAGTCAGAGGAAGAGCCCTGCCACACTCACAACCTTCTCAACAGCTAGCGGGAGAGCCCTGCCATTCTCACAGCCTTCTCTACAGTCAGAGGAAGAGCCCTGCCACACTCACAGCCTTCTCAACAGCTAGGAGGAGAGCCCTGCCATTCTCACAGCCTTCTCTACAGTCAGAGGAAGAGCCCTGCCACTCTCACAGCCTTCTCTACAGTCAGAGGAAGAGCCCTGCCATGCACCTAGCCAAGGAAATCTACAAACAGATAGATGAAGGGAATAAGAGAGGGATAGAGTGAAGGGGGGAAGAAGAGAGCGAGGGAGAGAGGGAGAGAGGGAGAGAGGGAGAGAGAAAGCGAGGGAGGATGGGAGAGAGTGAGGGAGGGGGAGGGAGGGGGAAGAGAGAGGGGAGGGAGGGGGAGGGAGGGAGGGAGGGAGGGAGGGGAGGGAGGGGAGAGAGGGAGAGAGAAAGCGAGGAGGAAGGGAGAGAGTCAGGGAGAGAAGAGAGCGAGGAAGGAAGGGAGAGAGTGAGGGAGGGAAGAAGAGAGGGAGGGAAGAAGAGAGGGAGGGAAGAAGAGGGAGAGAGTGAGGGAGGAAGAGGGAGAGAGTGAGGGAAGAAGAGGGAGAGAGTGAGGGAAGAAGAGGGAGAGAGTGAGGGAAGAAGAGAGATGAGAGAGGGAGGGAAGGATAGAGGGAGGGAAAGAGAGAGAGAGAGAGAGAGAGGGGGAGGACAGAGAGAGAAAGTGAAACAGGTTTGTGTAAATAGTTAAGGAATAGAAAGGAGAGATGATGGAATCACTGGACATTGAAATGACAATGGTAGTTGGCTGTACAAACTAAGTGCAGACACATCTAGGATTCATGTTGCAGTGCAATCTCTCAGATAGCCACTTTAGCCCTCTCTCCACTCTCTCCTCAGGCCTCTCACCACACGTCTCCCCAGACCTACAGATCCATTTTCAAATACCTGAGGAAGTTACCGCCACTGTCACAAAGATAACATGCACATTTAGGTTCCACCTCCGGAGATTGACGAAAGCATCCTTATACATATTTACGAATTGGATGTGGGGAAATTCCACGTGGAGTTGATACACATCAACAAATACAGTAGGCCATTGAGAGCTGTCAGTGTAGCTAGCTATCACATAACCGTATCTAGTTCGCTTCTGTTATCTGTTGTCGTTGTTATCTGTCTCTTCATCGTTTATTGTTACCTCCACTGTTTCGGCATCTCCCCCCAAAAAATCTGACAAATAAATAGTTGGAAAGGACAAGATGAAACTCCAGCAACATGAATAACGATTGAAAGAAAAGCTGATACGTGTTTTTCTACATTGGAACGGGAATGCTGGCAGGCTTCAGCTGCAGTACAGGAAAGCCAAGTCATCCCGTAGTAATGTTTCTCACGATGGGAAGGGAAATTATAGGCTATACTGACTAAGAATTACGTGACTATAACCAACTGAGCAGACACTAATTGAATCAACGTTGTTTCCACGTAATTTCAATGAGATGGCGTTGACCCAACGTGGAATAAACGCTGAAAATGACTATTATCTATCATGTTACATAGCTTAGTCACTTTCACCTTACCTTACTGTATGTACACACTATGACTACCTCAACTACCTCGTACCCCTGCACATTGACTCAGTACTGGCCTCAACTACATCGTACCGCTGCACATTGACTCAGTACTGGCCTCAACTACCTCGTACCCCTGCACATTGACTCAGTACTGGCCTCAACTACCTGTGCCCTGCACATTGACTCAGTACTGGCCTCAACTACCTCGTACCCCTGCACATTGACTCAGTACTGGCCTCAACTACCTCGTACCGCTGCACATTGACTCAGTACTGGCCTCAACTACCTCGTACCCCTGCACATTGACAAAGTACTGGCCTCAACTACCTCGTACCCCTGCACATTGACTCAGTACTGGCCTCAACTACCTCGTACCCCTGCACATTGACTCAGTACTGGCCTCAACTACCTCGTACCCCTGCACATTGACTCAGTACTGGCCTCAACTACTTTGACTTGTAACTGGTCTCAACTACCTCGTACCCTGCACATTGACAAAGTACTGAATCTTAGCTGGCTTCAACTACCTCCCCCTGCACATTGACTCAGTACTGGCCTCAACTACATTTGCTCAGCTGGCCTGAACTACCTCGTGCCCTGCACATTGGCTCAGTACTGGCCCCTTTACCTCGTACCCTTGCAGTCTTAGCTGGCCTCAACTACACGTTGACTTGTAACTCAACTACATAGTACCCATGCACTTTGACTTGTAACTTGCTCAACTACCTCGCACATTGACAAAGTACTGGCCTCAACTACCTCGTACCCCTGCACATTGACTCAGTACTGGCCTCAACTACCTCGTACCCCTGCACTTTGACTTGTAACTGGTCTCAACTACCTCGTACCCCTGCACGTTGACTTGTAACTGGCCTAAACTACCTCGTACCCCTGCACATTGACTAAGAAGTAGCCTCAACTACCTCGTACCCCTGCACATTGACTCTTAGCTCTCCTCAACTACCTCGTACCCCTGCACATTGACTCAGTACTGACCTCAACTACCTCGTACCCCTGCACATTGACTCTTAGCTGGCCTCAACTACCTCGTACCCCTGCACTTTGACTTGTAACTGGTCTCAACTACCTCGTACCCCTGCACGTTGACTTGTAACTGGTCTCAACTACATAGTACCCCTGCACTTTGACTTGTAACTAGCTTCAACTACCTCGTACCCGTGTAATTTGATTTGTAACTAGCTTCAACTACCTCGTACCCCTGCACTTTGACTTGTAACTACTCCTCAACTACCTCGTACCCCTGCACATTGAACATTTGCTCAGTACTGGCCTGAACTACCTTAGCTGGCCTCAACTACCCCTGCACATTGACTCAGTACTTAACTGGCCTCAACTACCTCGTACCCTTGCACATTGACTCTTAGCTGGCCTCAACTACCTCGTACCCCTGCACTTTGACTTGTAACTTGTCTCCACTACCTCGTACCCATGCACTTGGACTTGTAACTTGTCTCAACTACCTCGTACCCCTGCACATTAGCTCAGTACTGGCCTGAACTACCTCGTACCCCTGCACATTGACTCAGTACTGACCTCAACTACCTCGTACCCCTGCACATTGACTCAGTACTGGCCTCAAATACCTTGTACCCTTGCACATTGACTCTTAGCTGGCCTCAACTACCTCGTACCCCTGCACATTGACTCTTAACTGGCCTCAACTACCTCGTACCCCTGCACTTTGACTTGTAACTGGTCTCAACTACCCCGTACCCCTGCACATTGACGACTTGGTGCTGGCTTCAACTACCTGCACTTTGACTTGTAACTGGTCTCAACTACCTGCACTCTGACTTGTAACTGGTCTCAACTACCTCGTACCCCTGCACATTGACTCTTAGCTGGCTTCAACTACCTCGTACCCCTGCACATTGACTCAGTACTGACCTTAACTACGTTGACTTGTAACTGGCTCAACCCTCGCACTTTGACTTGTAACTGGCTTCAACTACCTCGTACCCCTGCAATTTAACTTGTAACTGCACATTGCTTCAACTACCTCGTAACCTTGCACATTGACTCTTAGCTGGCCTCAACTACCTCGTACCCCTGCACATTGACTCAGTACTGGCCTCAACTAACTCGTACCCCTGCACATTGACTCTTAGCTGCCTTCAACTACCTAGTACCCCTGCACATTGACTCAGTACTGGCCTCAACTACCTCGTACCCCTGCACATTGATTCTTAGCTGGCCTCAACTACCTCGGTCTCACCCTGCACATTGACTCTTAGCTGGCCTCAACTACCTCTTACCCCTGCACTTTGACTTGTAACTGGTCTCAACTACCTCGTACCCCTGCAATTTGACTTGTAACTGGTCTCAAATACCTCGTACCCCTGCACATTGACTCAGTACTGACCTTAACTACCTCTTACCCCTGCACTTTGACTTGTAACTGGTCTCAACTACCTCGTACCCCTGCAATTTGACTTGTAACTGGTCTCAAATACCTCGTACCCCTGCACATTGACTCAGTACTGACCTCAACTACCTCGTACCCCTGCACATTGACTCAGTACTGGCCTCAACTAACTCGTACCCCTGCACATTGACTCTTAGCTGGCTTCAACTACCTAGTACCCCTGCACTTTGACTTGTAACTAGTCTCAACTACCTTCTACCTCTGCACTTTGACTTGTAACTGGTCTCAACTACCTCGTACCCCTGCAATTTGACTTGTAACTGGCTTCAACTACCTCTTTCCCCTGCACATTGACTCTTAGCTGGCCTCAACTACCTCGTACCCCTGCACTTTGACTTGTAACTGGTCTCAACTACCTCGTACCCCTGCAATTTGACTTGTAACTGGCTTCAACTACCTCGTACCCCTGCAATTTGACTTGTAACTGGCTTCAACTACCTCGTACCCCTGCAATTTGACTTGTAACTGGTCTCAACTACCTCGTACCCCTGCACTTTGACTTGTAACTGGTCTCAACTACCTCGTACCCCTGCACTTTGACGTGTAACTGGTCTCAAATACCTCGTACCCCTGCACATTGAATCTTAGCTGGCTTCAACTACCTCGAACCCCCTGCACATTGACTCAGTACTGACCTCAACTACCTTGTACCCCTGCACATTGCCTCTTAGCTGGCCTCAACTACCTCGTGCCCCTGCACATTGGCTCAGTACTGGCCTGAACTACCTCGTACCCATGCACATTGACTCAGTACTGACCTTAACTACTTCGTACCCCTGCACTTTGACTTGTAACTGGCTTCAACTACATCGTAACCCTGCACATTGACACTTAGCTGGCCTCAACTATCTCGAACCCCTGCAATTTGACTTGTAACTGGCTTCAACTACATCGTAACCCTGCACATTGACACTTAGCTGCCCTCAACTACCTCGTGCCCCTGCATATTGGCTCAGTACTGGCCTGAACTACCCCTCGTCAGTACCCATGCACATTGACTCAGTACTGGCCTTAACTACTTCGCACTCTGCACTTTGACTTGTAACTGGCTTCAACTACCTTGTACCCCCCCACATGACTTGTACTGGCTTCAACTACCTGCAATTTAACTTGTAACTGGCTTCAACTACATCGTAACCCTGCATATTGACACTTAGCTGGCCTCAACTACCTCGTGCCCCTGCACATTGGCTCAGTACTGGCCTGAACTACCTCGTACCCCTGCACATTGACTCAGAACTGGCCTCAACTACCTCGTACCCCTGCACATTGACTCAGTACTGGCCTCAAATACCTCGTACCCTTGCACATTGACTCTTAGCTGGCCTCAACTACCTCGTACCCCTGCACATTGACTCAGTACTGACCTCAACTACCTCGTACCCTGCATGCACTGGCCTCATTGACTCAGTACTGGCCTCAACTAACTGCAATTTGACTTGTAACTGGCCCTGCACATTGACTCTTAGCTGGCTTAAACTACCTAGTACCCCTGCACATTGACTCAGTACTGGTCTCAACTACCCCGTACCCCTGCACATCGACTTGGTGCTGGTTCAACTACCTCGTACCCCTGCAATTTGACTTGTAACTGGCTTCAACTAACTCGTACCCCTGCACATTGACTCTTAGCTGGCTTAAACTACCTAGTACCCCTGCACATTGACTCAGTACTGGTCTCAACTACCCCGTACCCCTGCACATCGACTTGGTGCTGGTTCAACTACCTCGTACCCCTGCAATTTGACTTGTAACTGGTCTCAACTACCTCGTACCCCTGCACTTTGACTTGTAACTGGTCTCAAATACCTCGTACCCATCCACATTGACTCAGTACTGACCTTAACTACTTCGTACCCCTGCACTTTGACTTGTAACTGGCTTCAACTACCTCGTACCTCTGCAATTTAACTTGTAACTGGCTTCAACTACATCGTAACCCTGCACATTGACACTTAGCTGGCCTCAACTACCTCGTACCCCTGCACATTGGCTCAGTACTGGCCTGAACTACCTCGTACCCCTGCACATTGACTCAGAACTGGCCTCAACTACCTCGTACCCCTGCACATTGACTCAGTACTGACCTCAAATACCTCGTACCCTTGCACATTGACTCTTAGCTGGCCTCAACTACCTCGTACCCCTGCACATTGACTCAGTACTGACCTCAACTACCTAGTACCCCTGCACATTGACTCAGTACTGGCCTCAACTAACTCGTACCCCTGCACATTGACTCTTAGCTGGCTTAAACTACCTAGTACCCCTGCACATTGACTCAGTACTGGCCTCAACTACCTCGTACCCCTGCATATTGATTCTTAGCTGGCCTCAACTACCTCCTACCCCTGCACTTTGACTTGTAACTGGTCTCAACTACCTCACTTTGACTTGTAACTGGTCTCAACTGCAATTTGACTTGTAACTGGCTTCAACTACCTCGTAACCCTGCACATTGACACTTAGCTGGCCTCAACTACCTCGCACCCCTGCACTTTGACTTGTAACTGTAACTGGTCTCAACTCCCCTGCTACCCCCTGCACATTGACGACTCAACTACCTCGGACTGCTGGCTCAAATCAACTTGACTCTCCTCAACTACCTCGCACATTGACTCAGCAATTTAACTTGTAACTGGCCTCAACTACCTCGTAACCCTGCACATTGACACTTAGCTGGCCTCAACTACCTCATACCCCTGCACTTTGACTTGTAACTTGTCTCAACTACCTCGTACCCTTTACCTTTCCCTGCACATTGACTCAGTACTGGCCTCAAATACCTCTACCTCGTACCCCTGCACATTGACTCAGTACTGGCCTCAAATACCCTGCAATTTGACTTGTACTGGCTTCAACTTGCACATTGACTCTTAGCTGGCCTCAACTACCTCGACTACCCCTGCAATTTGACTTGTAACTGGTCTCAACTACTGGTCTCAACTACTCGTAACTACCTCTGCACTTTGACTTGTAACTGGTCTCAAATACCTCGCTGGCCCTGCACATTGACTCAGTTGACTGGCCTGAACTACCTCGTACCCCTGCACATTGACTCAGAACTGGCCTCAACTACCTCGTACCCCTGCACATTGACTCAGTACTGGCCTCAAATACCTCGTACCCTTGCACATTGACTCTTAGCTGGCCTCAACTACCTCAGTACCCCTGCACATTGACTCAGTACTGACCTCAACTACCTCGTACCCCCCTGCACATTGACTCAGTACTGGCCTCAACTAACTTAAACGACTCTTAGCTGGCTTCACATTGACTCAGTTCTGGACTCCACTACCTCACCTGCACATTGACTCTTAGCTGGCTTCAACTACCTAGTACCCCTGCACATTGACTCAGTACTGGCCTCAACTACCTCGTACCCTGCATATTGATTCTTAGCTGGCCTCAACTACCTCCTACCCCTGCACTTTGACTTGTAACTGGTCTCAACTACTCTGGCTTCACTACCCTGCAATTTGACTTGTAACTTTGACTTGACTAACTGGCTTCAACTACCTCGTACCCCTGCACATTGACTCTTAGCTGCAATTTAACTTGTAACTGGCTTCAACTACCTCGTAACCCTGCACATTGACACTTAGCTGGCTTCAACTACCTCGCACCCCTGCAACTTGACTTGTAACTGGCTTCAACTACCTCGTACCCAAATACCTGCACATTGACTCTTAGCTGGCCTCAACTACCTCGTACCCCTGCACTTTGACTTGTAACTGGTCTCAACTCCCCACTACCTGCACATCGACTCAGTGCTGGCTTCAACTACCTCGTACCCTGCAATTTAACTGCACTGTAACTGGCTTCAACTACCTCGTAACCCTGCACATTGACACTTAGCTGGCCTCAACTACCTCATACCCCACTGCACTTTGACTTGTAACTTGTCTCAACTACCTCGTACCCCTTGTAACTGCACATTGGCTCAGTACTGGCCTGAACTACCTCGCACTTTGACTTGTAACTGGTCTCAAATACATTGACTCAGAACTGGCCTCAACTACCTCGTACCCCTGCACATTGACTCAGTACTGGCCTCAAATACCTCATACCCTTAAACATTGACTCTTAGCTGGCCTCAACTACCTCGTACCCCTGCACATTGACTCAGTTCTGACCTCAACTACCTCGTACCCCTGCACATTGACTCAGTACTGGCCTCAACTAACTCGTACCTCCCCTGCACATTGACTCGTAGCTGGCTTCAACTACCTAGTACCCCTGCACATTGACTCAGTACTGGACTCAACTACCTCGTACCCCTGCACATTGATTCTTAGCTGGCCTCAAATACCTCATACCCCTGCACTTTGACTTGTAACTTGTCTCAACTACCTCTTGACTTGGACTGGCCTTTGCAATTTGACTTGTAACTGGCTTCAACTATCTCTTTCCCCTGCACATTGACTCTTAGCTGGCCTCAACTACCTCGTGCCCCTCAACTTTGACTTGTAACTGGCAATTTGACTTGTAACTGGCTTCAACTACCTCGTACCCCTGCAACTTTGACTTGACTAACTGGCTTCAACTACCTCGTAACTGGTCCAAATGCAATTTGACTTGTAACTGGCTTCAACTACCTCACTTTGACTTGTAACTGGCCTCAACTACCTCGTACCTCAGTATCTGCACCCTGCAATTTGACTTGTAACTGGCTTCAACTACCTCTGGCCTCACCCCCTGCACATTGACTCTTAGCTGGTCTCAACTACCTCCTACCCTGCACTTTGACTTGTAACTGGTCTCAAATACCTCGTACCCCTGCACATTGAATCTTAGCTGGCTTCAACTACCTCGTACCCCTGCACTTTGACTTGTAACTGGTCTCAAATACCTCATACCCCTGCACATTGAATCTTAGCTGGCTTCAACTACCTCGTACCCCTGCACATTGATCAGTACTGACCTCAACTACCTTGTACCCCTGCACTTTGACTTGTAACTGGCTTCAACTACCTCGTACCCCTGCACTTTGACTTGTAACTGGTCTCAACTACCTCGTACCCCTGTACTTTGACTTGTAACTGGCTTCAACTACCTCGTACCCCTGCACTTTGACCTGTAACTGGCCTCAACTACCTCGTACCCCTGCACTTTGACTTGTAACTGGTCTCAACTACCTCGTACCCCTGCACATTGACTCTTAGCTGGCCTCAACTACCTCGTACCCCTGCACTTTGACCTGTAACTGGCCTCAACTACCTCGTACCCCTGCACTTTGACTTGTAACTGGTCTCAACTACCTCGTATCCCTGCACATTGACTCTTAGCTGGCCTCAACTACCTCGTACCCCTGCACATTGACTCTTAGCTGGCCTCAACTACCTCGTACCCCTGCACATTGATTCTTAGCTGGCCTCAACTACCTCGTACCCCTGCACATCGACTTACTGGTACTGGTACCCCGTGCATATAGCCAAGTTATCATTACTCGTTGTGTATTTATTCCTCATGTTATTATTTTAAAATGTTTCTCTCTGCATTGTGTGAAGGGCCCATCAGTAAGCATTTCGCTGTTTGTCTAAATCTGTTGTTTACGAAAAATGTGACAACTACAATTTGATGATTTGTGAAATCCCAAAATATCATGCAATTATAACATTTTATAAAATTGTTAGATATATATTTTTAATACAGACTAACTCAAAAATAAATGACTGAACATTTACACATTTTCCAACGGATTTAGAAACATTTCTGGTCAAATCAAAGTGGAGGTGCAAAAAGTCAAGTTTCCCTCCCTGTTTGTATGTGCTCCGTTGCTCAGGATGGTTTTCTCATTTCAGTCACCGAGAGGAAGATGTTTCTGAGTAATAAACAAAGACGTGCTGGTGGGTGGCAACATTAAAATATAAAACCCTGAAACAAAACATAGGCCGAAAAAAAATCACCTCGCCAAATATATTGTACTTTGACAACAAAA
>NC_088402.1:8950668-8985668 GCF_034236695.1 Oncorhynchus nerka
CATCCCAGTCTCTGACGGTTGGTATTGGGTTCACATCCCAGTCTCTGATAGTTTGTATTGGGGTAACATCCCAGTCTCTGATGGTTGGTATTGGGTTCACATCCCAGTCTCTGACGGTTGGTATTGGGTTCACATCCCAGTCTCTGATAGTTGGTATTGGGTTCACATCCCAGTCTCTGATGGTTGGTATTGGGTTCACATCCCAGTCTCTGACGGTTGGTATTGGGTTCACATCCCAGTCTCTGACGGTTGGTATTGGGGTCACATCCCCAGTCTCTGATGGTTGGTATTGGGTTCACATCCCAGTCTCTGACGGTTGGTATTGGGTTCACATCCCAGTCTCTGATGGTTGGGATTGGTTTCACATCCCAGTCTCTGATGGTCGGTGTAAGTGACAATATTTTTTTTAAATTATTGGTTCTTTGGTATTGGGATTGCGTCTCATTCCGTGACACATGGAACATTTTTAGGGGAGTGAGGAAATGACCATTTACTGGCCCTGATGGGAACATACTAGTAAATACACTGCTGCTGATGTTGATGTGTGATATTGGTATTGGGGTTGCGTCTCATTCTGCTGATGTTGATGTGTGATATTGGTATTGGGGTTGCGTCTCATTCTGCTGATGTTGATGTGTGATACGGCACATCTCTGAAGAGGGCGGAGGGAAACTTTAGGTTGTGGTCGAGTGGAGGGTGGTGTTTGTGTGTGTGGGGGGTGTGTGTGTGTGGGGTGTGTGTGTGTGTGTTGTGCGTGTGGGTTGTGGTTTGTGTGTGTGTGGTGTGTGTGGGGTGTGAGTTTGTGCGTGGTGTGTGTGTGGGGTGTGTGTGTGGGGTGTGTGTGTGTGGTGTGTGGTGTGTGTGGGTTGTGGTTTGTGTGTGTGGGGTGTGAGTTTGTGCGTAGTGTGTGTGTGGTGTGTGTATTGTGTGTAGAGTGTGTGGGTTGTGGTTTGTGTGTGTGTGGGGGGGGGGTGTGTGGGGTGTGTGGTGTGTGTTTGTGCATGGTGTTTGTTTGTGCGTGGTGTTTGTGTAGGGTGTGTATGTGTGTCTGTTCCGGAAACTGATACCTCCTTTCCTATTTTCACGTAATTTCTGTCTAATCACGATTCCACATACTTTATTACAAAGTGAAACTTCACAAAAACAACAAAAAATAAACGAACGTCCAGTACAGAGCTTATACACTAACTGAAAACAATATCCCACAACCCAGGAGCGAACAATGGACAATGACATCTGATTGATGACATCTGATTGACGGATCCTGAAAATGACATCTGATTGACGTATACCTGAAAATGACATCTGATTGACGTATACCTGAAAATGACATCTGATTGACGGATCCTGAAAATGGCATCTGAGGCTTTAGATTGAACAGTCATATCTCAGTTATTGTTTTCACATCTACAAAAAAATAAGCTATTTCTTTTCTTTCAGAGTAAGAGCTGATCAAGGGATAGATATTGCTGTCCGAGGAACATGCCGTGGAACCTTTATTTCTGGCAAAAGTGTCCATAATCAGAGGTAATTAAACTGTTCAGTGTTTTTTTTTCTCGCTTCCTCTCTGCCTGTCTTGTTGTACATGGAACCTGTCTCACAGTTTGAAGGACGAAGGATACCTTGACCTGTGTTCCTACTTCGTCTGCGGGCAGGTCTGCAGTATTTCACAGAGAGTTGGAATAATCACCCTTTAAGTCCAGAGGGGAACCTGACACCTCACCAGCTGTGGCATACCGGAATGCTCCAGACACCTGTGCAGCTGTGGCATAACGGAATGCTCCAGACACCTGTGCACATTTTGGTTTTTGTCTTAGCACTACACAGCTGATTCAAATGATCAAGTCATCATCAAGCTTCAAGTGGTATTTATGTCTACAATTGACATTATCTTCTATTGTTTGTCCTCATGTGTCTGTTTTTCAACATAAAGTACTCTGTAGCCACTTAGTGTGGACACCAGGTGTCCTATGCATGCCTGTCCTCCATTTAAAGGGATATCAACCAGATTCCTTTTTCTATGGCTTCCCTAAAGTGTCAACAGGCCTTAGACATCGTTTCAGGCGTTCATTTTGAAAAATGAGCGAGAAAGATCACATTGTGTAAGTAGATAGGTGGGGGCTCTCAGAGTGAGATTTGCGCAACAGAGTAAAGCGGCACTTGTTTCTCCCGGTCCTATTGAAAAACCTACACTCCCGGTTGATATATTATCGAATATATATATGAAAAACAACCTGAGGATTGATTATAAAAAACTTTGACATGTTTCTGTGGACATTATGGATATCATTTGGAATTTTCGTCTGCGTTGTCGTGACCGCTCTTTCCTGTGGATTTCTGAACATAACGCGACAAACAAACAGAGGTATTTGGAAATAAAAATAATCTTTATGGAACAAAAGGAATATTTGTTGTGTAACTGGGAGTCTTGTGAGTGAAAATATCCGAAGATCATCAAAGGTAAATGATGAATTTGATTGCTTTTAAGATTTTCGTGACCTAGCTACTTAATGCTTAGTGTACATAATGTTTTGTTCTGCTATCGATAAACTTACACAAACACTTGGATTGCTTTCGCTGTAAAGCATAATTTCAAAATCTGAGACGACAGGTGGATTAACAAAAGGCTAAGCTGTGTTTTGCAGTATTGCACAATATTTTTTAGTAATATTATTTGACTGTGGCGCTATGCTATTCAGCGGTTGCTGATGACAATTATCCCGCTTAAGGGATGGGTACTGTCAAGAAGTTAAAGAGATGCTTTACATTGAAATACAGAGAGAGATGTAGTAGTCCCAGAGTTAATGATCCAAGGTCAGTTCTGCATTTCACCTATTGATGATTATGATGACTGACAGTGTTAGAAAAAAACCAAGGCTTAATCACGCTCTCTCTATCCATCTGTCTCTCTTCTGCAGGTATGTTTTGATGTGAGAGAGGAAGCCAGTCACGTCATCGCTACCTCACCCATTCTTAAGATAACCTTCGGGCCAACTGGGGGCCCCAAGAATGGTTAGGAGACACCGCTAGAGACACTGTAATTGTGATGAACTGAGATAATATTAAGGTAGCACTGTAATTCATTAATCTTATGCTGTCTGCCTCTGTTCTTACCTCTTTTCTACACCTCCCACTTTGTCTTTCTTCCTCGTTTTATAATGCACACCATATGTGCATTGAAGTACAGATTGAACTTGTATTTATAATATATTACAATTATCATAATTATAATGCATTTATTATGTATTTATAACACCTGGATAATGACCTTCTTTCAATGAAGTGTTTCACATTCTCCACTGGTTGAAATTAAGTATCTTATCTGTGTCCTCAGATTAATGGAGATGAAGGAATGAAGACATTTCTTCTGTATATATGAATTATATATGAATTACAGCCTTTACTTAAATCATGTTTCTAGTCTATTGCATAGTTACAATGTGTAATCATTGATGTCCCAGGAGCAGGAGTGGTAAACACTGTTGAAGTGTATAATTGTAATACATACATGCAGACACCGCATCACTCAAAGACTAGAGTTTGATACTCCTGGTATTGGTTAGGACTGAAGAGGAATGTCTCACAGAGATTCATACCTGAACCGCACCTTTATTTGCCAAGGAAGAGTACATGATCAGTGAATATATTCAATGTACAGGCTACATTGTGGGATCTCGTGCGTGGTAATAACTACAGTACATGTATACTTGCTTCCTTGGCACCATAAAGTTATTATATATTACTATTTCCAGCTTCATTAATGCCATTCAGACTTGAAGTTGATACAACAACTGTGATTGCGGAGGTTCATAGATAGGTTCTGAACGAATATTCATACCAAACGTTTTAGGGTCCATACACAGATCAGCTACATACTGTAGCTAGCTACACATCCATAAGCATAGAGTTATTTTTTATACTCCACTACACAATAAGCAAGTAAATGGTTAGCTATGTTACTTCAGCTGCATTGCACGGCAAGGGCAAGCTTACACTATTGTACATTCAACTTGCAGTAAATGGTTTAGCTAGCTAGATTCTTTACATCCACTGTTTTCCCACGACGACAGCCTGGTTTGCTGGTTTTCTCAGGAGTCCCTGAAACATTAAACAACACAAGTTACAATGTCATACTCATGTCATTACACCAAATCAAATCAAATGTATTTATAAAGCCCTTCGTACATCAGCTGATATCTCAAAGTGCTGTACAGAAACCCAGCCTAAAACCCAAAACAGCAAGCAGTGCAGGTGTAGAAGCACAGCTGGCTAGCTGTCTAATGTTAGCTGTAATATTTTGTCAGCAATCTTTGCTGAAGAAAGTCACCGGGGACAGATGGCCTCGTGTCAAATTCGTAATTGTAACCACTCGATACGATTGGTCATATAAAAACCTTGGGCGCCAAATGCATAATGAGTGCTCTAACTCCCCCTTGTGGTGGTCTGGAGCAATGTGGTGGTCGTGGTACCTCTAACTCCCGCACGCAACCTTTAAAGGAGGAACCAATGTAGGTTGCCACTTCTTGTTCACCTATTGGAAATTGAACTTCAGTTCATGAAAATAAATAGCTAGCCAGCTACTTAACCCTGTTGACCAACGCTATAAGCAGCCAGCTAGCTTCATCTGGCTAGTAAGGCTGGTCCGGACTAGGTTATGTGTTGTGAAGCTAGCCACAATAAGGATTAGGGAGAAAAGTGGAATTTGCGCTATGCCTTCAAAATAAAAGTATGTAATTGACAGTGATGCAAATTAATACAAATAGTATAATTATGCCATACTTTTATTTTGAAGGCTAACTGCAAAGTCCACCATTGTGGCTAATCCTTATTGTGGCTAGCTTCACATAGATGGGTCCGACCACCATTATTCAAATAAGAAATGTCTTATAAATTAGGGTTGTTTTAGATGATGAAACCTAGCAATATAATTAGCTAGCTAACGATAGCTACTGAAATAGATTATGTTGTTTTACTATGTTTTTGGGGATGAACATTGTTTGCATCCATGCGCAAGCTAGCTTTTTTTAATGACCATCACTGTAGGTGCGCGAGACTACTTTACCAGCATCATAGCATACAGCATCATAGCATACAGCATCATAGCATATGTATCAATGCATTGTTGTGACATATGAAATACGAGTGATAGTGTAATCAATGTGTAATAACTACGTAAAAAATTAAGGAATGCATTATAATTTTTACGTGACATGCAGTCATATTCAGGTCCTGATTGGTCAACAAGCTTAATTCACACGTCAAATGGTATTAAATACTATATCTTTTGACACGCAAAGACCCAAACGGCGTTCCATAGCAACGACCCCAAATGGCGTTCCAAAGCAACGACCCCAAACGGCGTTCCATAGCAACGACCCCAAACGGCGTTCCATAGCAAAGACCCAAACGGCGTTCCTTAGCAACGACCCCAAACGGCGTTCCATAGCAAAGACCCAAACGGCATTCCTTAGCAACGACCCCAAACGGTGTTCCATAGCAACGACCCCAAACGGCGTTCCATAGCAAAGACCCAAACGGCGTTCCTTAGCAACGACCCCAAACGGCGTTCCATAGCAAAGACCCAAACGGCATTCCTTAGCAACGACCCCAAACGGTGTTCCATAGCAAAGACCCCAAACGGCGTTCCATAGCAAAGACCCAAACGGCGTTCCTTAGCAAAGACCCAAACGACGTTCCATAGAAATCCTGGTTGAGAATGAAACGACTGAACAACGAAACATCACAGAAAGTAAGTGAAATAAATAGGTTTTGAGGTTTTACTGGTAATGGGGACATAAGTAAAGGCCAACAAAATAACTGTTTAGTCAGTGTGGTGTGGTGGGTCTTTATTTAAATAGGCATGTCAGTTAACATAATTCTTATTTATAATGAGGGACTACCCCGGCCAAAACCGGGCGAAGCTGGGCCTTCCAATCACGGCCGGATTCAAACCAGGGACCGTAGTGATGCCTCGGAGACAATCTATAGAGAGAGGGGGAGATAGGGAAGGGGGAGAGAGAGAGTCAGCAGTGGAGATTGTCATAAGCATCAAGTCCCTCGGGGTGCCCATCACTGAGGACCTGATGGTCTGCTCACACAGACAGTGTGTTGAAGAGGGTGTCACAGTACCTGTTCAACCTCTGAAGGCTTAAGAAGTTCAGCTTGGCCCCTACGACCCTCACAAACTTTTACAGATGCTCCCATTGAGAGCATCCTGTCGGGCTGTATCCCCGCCTGGTACGCCAACTGCACATTCCGTAACCACAGGGCTCTCCAGAAGGTGCTGCGGTCAGTCTAATAAATCACTGGGGGCACACTGCCTGCCCTACAGGACATCTACAGCACCCAGTGTCACAGGAAGCCCAAGATCATCAAGGACCTCAGCCACCCGAGCCACAGCCTGTTCTAGAATCAAATCACATTTATTTTTAGCCATTTTTACATCAGCATATGTCACAAAGTGCTGTACAGAAACGCAGCCTAAAACAGCAAGCAATGCAGATGTAGAAGCACAGTGGCTAGGAAAAACTCCCTAGAAAGGGAGAAACCTAGTGAAGTCTGGAGGGTGGCCAGTCCTCTTCTAGCTGTGCCGGGTGGAAATTATAAGAATACATGGCCATTATGGCCAGAATGTTCATCAAGATGTTAAAAATGTTTATAGATGACCAACAGGGTCAAATAATAATCACAGTAGTTCTAGAGGGTGCAACAGGTCAGCACCTCAGGAGTAAATGTCAGCTGGATTTTCATTGCCGAGCATTCAGAGGTCGAGATAGCAGGTGCGGTAGAGAGAGAGGGTCGAAAACATCAGGTCCCGGACAAGTTGACATGTTTGGTGAACAGGTCAAAATACCATAGCCGCAGGCAGAACAGTTGAAACTGGATCAGCAGCACGACCAGGTGGACTGGGTACAGCCAGGAGTCATCAGGCCAGGTAGTTCTGAGGCATGGTCCTAGGGCTTAGGTCCTCCGAGATACAGAGAGAGACAGAGAGAGAGGTGGGAGAATTAGAGGGAGGATACTTAAGTTCAC
Organism: Oncorhynchus nerka; assembly: GCF_034236695.1. Classification (NCBI taxonomy): domain Eukaryota; kingdom Metazoa; phylum Chordata; class Actinopteri; order Salmoniformes; family Salmonidae; genus Oncorhynchus; species Oncorhynchus nerka. The sequence goes on from NC_088402.1 coordinate 8,957,701, forward strand.
CAAGGGCACCAGTTAAAGACAGGAGAATTTCACCAGATAGGACAGACTGACCCTAGCCCCCTGGCACATAGACTATTGCAGCATTGATACCGGAGGCTGAGACGGGAGGTCGGGGAACACTGTGGCCGCATGCAATGATACCCCCGGACAGGGAAATCCAGACAGGATATAACCCCCTTCACTTTACCAAAGCACAGCCCCCACACCACTAGATGGATATCAACAGACCACCGACTTACTACCATGAGACAAGGCTGAGTATAGCCCACAAAGATCTCCTCCACCGCACGAGCCCAAGGAGGCACACAACTGGACAGGAAGATCACTTCAATGACTCAACCTACTCAAGTCGGGTACAACGAAAAAAGCCTGGCACGGCATGATGCACCACTCCTAGGGACGGCATGGAAGAGCACTGGTAAGCAGAGAGTCAGGCCCTGTAATAGGGTTAGAGGCAGAGAATCCCAGTGGAGAGAAGGGAGCCAGGCAGAGACAGCAAGGACCAAATTGGAGAGGTGGGTAGTAAGGAGTAAGTCCAGCAGTAGGTTAGCAGTAAAACCTTAAAATCAGGAAGCCCATGTAGAGAGACTAGCATTGAAGTAATTTGATAAAACATTTTTGTAGTCAATATTCTAGCAGTTCTATTTAGCACTTACTGAAGTATATTTAGTGCTTTATCAGGGTATCCGGAGAGTAGAGCATTGCAGTCGTCTAGTTTTTGGACAAAAAGGTTTCCGATTTTTGCAATGTTATGAAGATCCAGAGTAACTTCAAGGTCCTTCACAGTTTTATTTGAAACGACTGTACAACCAGCAAGATTCATTGTCAGATAAAACAGCATATCTCTTTGTTTCCCCTTCCTTCTGTCTGAAACACAGGCTTCCAGGGTAGGGAAGTTTTGGGTTTCATCGAAATGTACAGCTGTGTTTTCCGCATCGCATTGAACGTTACCATTGTGTTTCCAAATTACATTATCAAGAAGTAAAATATATACTGAAAACATATGGGTCCTAAAACGGAACCTTGAGGAACACCGAAACTTACAATTGATTTGACAGAGGACAAACCATCCAGATACTAATGGATATTTCTCCGACAGATAAGATCTACAGGCAACAACTTGTCCGTGTAGACCAATTAGGGTTTCCAACCATTCCAAAAGAATGTGGTATTCGATAGTGTCAAAGGCGGCACTAAGGTCTAGAAGCATGAAGACAGATGCATTACAAGGTAATTCACCCCCTTCACAAGTCCAGTCTCAGTTCTTAAACCCGACTGGAGCATATACATTATTCATCTTCAGCATTGGGTTGGTGCGTAACAGTTTTTTCATAAATTAAATACACTGCTCAAAAGGGAACACTAAAATAACACATCCTAGATCTGAATGAATGAAATATTCTTATTAAATACTTATTAAATACTTTTTTCTTTACATAGTTGAATGTGCTGACAACAAAATCACACACAAATTATCAATGGAAATCAAATTTATCAACCCATGGAGGTCTGGATTAAAGTGGAAAACCACACTACAGGATGATCCAACTTTGATGTAATGTCCTTAAAACAAGTCAAAATGAGGCTCAGTAGTGTGTGTGGCCTCCATGTGCCTGTATGACCTCCCTACAACACCTGGGCATGCTCCTGATGAGGTGGCGGATGGTCTCCTGAGGGATCTCCGCCCAGACCTGGACTAAAGCATCCGCCAACTCCTGGACAGTCTGTGGTGCATGGAGCGAGACATGATGTCCCAGATGTGCTCAATTGGATTCAGGTCTGGGGAATGGGCGAGCCAGTCCATAGCATCAATGCCTTCCTCTTGCAGGAACTGCTGACACACTCCAGCCACATGAGGTCTAGCATTGTCTTGCATTAGGAGGAACCCAGGGCCAACCGCACCAGCATATGGTCTCACAAGGGGTCTGAGGATCTCATCTCGGTACCTAATGGCAGTCAGGCTACCTCTAGCGAGCACATGGAGGGCTGTGCGGCCCTCCAAAGAAATACCACCCCACACCATGACTGACCCACCGCCAAACCGGTCATGCTGGAGGATGTTGCAGGCAGCAGAACGTTCTCCACGGCGTCTCCAGACTCTGTCACGTCTGTCACGTGCTCAGTGTGAACCTGCTTTCATCTGTGAAGAGCACAGGGTGCCAGTGGCGAATTTTCCAATCTTGGTGTTCTCTGGCAAATGCCAAACGTCCTGCACGGTGTTGGGCTGTAAGTACAACACGGGCCCTCGTCGGGCCCTCATACCACCCTCATGGAGTCTGTTTCTGACCGTTTGAGCAGACACATGCACATTTGTGGCTTGCTGGAGGTCATTTTGCAGGGCTCCTCCTGCTCCTCCTTGCACAAAGGCGGAGGTAGCGGTCCTGCTGCTGGGTTGTTGCCCTCCTACGGCCTCCTCCACATCTTCTGATGTACTGGCCTGTCTCCTGGTAGCGCCTCCATGCTCTGGACACTACGCTGACAGACACAGCAAACCTTCTTGCCACAGCTCGCATTGATGTGCCATCCTGGATGAGCTGCACTACCTGAGCCACTTGTGTGTGTTGTAGACTCTGTCTCATGCTACCACTAGAGTGAAAGCACCGCCAGCATTTAATAGTGACCAAAACATCAGCCAGGAAGCATAGGAACTGAGAAGTGGTCTGTGGTCCCCGCCTGCAGAACCACTCCTTTATTGGGGGTATCTTGCTAATAAATGCCTATAAATTCCACCTGTTGTCTATTCCATTTGGACAACAGCATGTGAAATTTATTGTCAATCAGTGTTGCTTCCTAAGTGGACAGTTTGATTTCACAGCAGTGTGATTGACTTGGAGTTACATTGTGTTGTTTAAGTGTTTTTTGAGCAGTGTGTATTTATATATATTTTTAAATCTGCTCTTTCTTATTTTTGTAATATGGATTTTGCTATTTTTTTAAACATTTTTTGCAACTCCTCTGCCTTTGTGGGATGTGCGGGGGATATGGTCACTGGTGTAACCTGGAAGATTATTTAACTCAGTAAATTCTTCAGGCTTATCAAGCCATATTTCAGTCAGGCCAATCACATCAAGGTTATGATCAGTAGTTAGTTATCTGACTGTGAGTGCCGTGGAAGAGAAGTATCTAACATGAAGTAGTCCTATTTTGAGTTGTGAGGTATTATCAGTCTCTTTAAAAAATTAATGGAAGAAGTCTTTATTCCGGTGAGATTACTAAAGGCCAACACCGCCATGTTTAGATTTTGCCGACCTAGATCGAGGCACAGTTACGGTCTCAATGGGGAAAACTACGCTGACTTCACTGACTGTGCTAGTGGCAGACTCCACTAAGCTGGCAGGAATTCTGGCCTGCACCCTGCCTCACTGTGGAGCTTGAGGAGTTAGAGTCCGGTCTATGTTGACAGATATGATGAGAGCACCCCTCATGCTAGGATGGAGTCCGTCACAGGCTTGATCCTGTTCAAATCTAATTTTATTGGTCACAGACACATATTTAGCAGACTATTGCTAGTGTAGCGAAATACTTGTAACTGTTTGTGGGTAAGTCGCAGAAAGAGGGCAAATTATTTACAAATTCTATATTTTGGGAGGGGCAGAAAAATGTTTTCAAGCAGCGATTGAGTTGTGAGACTCTGTTGTAGAGCTCATCACTCCCCCTAACTGGGAGGGGGCCAGAGACAATTACTCGATGCCGCTACATTTTTCTAGCTAATTTACACGTTGAAAATTGACCTCTGACTATTTCATCCTAACATCATTGGTGCCCACGTGGATAACAATATCCCTATACCATCTACACTCACCAGTTTTGGCCTTAGCTAGCACCCTCTTCAGATTAGCCTTTACGTTGGTAGCCCTGCCACCTGGTAAACAGTGAATAATCGGCAGTTGATTATTTTTCAAGTCTAATATTGCGGGTAATGGAGTCGCCAATGACTAGGGTTTTCAATTAGTCAGAGCTAATGGTGGGAGGCTTCGGCGTCTCAGACTCCGTAACGGGAGGAGTAGAGACCAGAGAGGCTCGGCCTCTGACTCCGACTCCGACTCGCTGCTTAACGGGGAAAACCGGTTGAAAGTTTCTGTCGGCTGAATGAGCGACACCGGTTGAACGTGCCAAAAGCATTTCTTTACAGAAGCCTTGAGAAAAGTCTCAGGCTGCGAGGACTGTGCAGCGGGAATTTGACTAAACTCTGTACTTACTGATGGCACAGGCGCCGTTTCATCCTTTCCTACACTTAAATTGCCCTTCTTTTAACGATTGCATCTGAAGCTGGGCTTGCGACACGGCTATCCTCACCATAAGGCGATAGTCCTCCTGTATATTATGAGTACAGCGACTACAATAAGAAGGCATAGTGTTAATGTTACTATTTAGCTTCGGCTAGTGGAGGTCCTGGAGAACCATGGATGGGTAAAGCATCATGTTAATGTTACTACTTAGCTTCGGCTAGTGGAGGTCCTGGAGAACCATGGATGGGTAAAGCATCATGTTAATGTTACTACTTAGCTTCGGCTAGTGGAGGTCCTGGAGAACCATGGATGGGTAAAGCATCATGTTAATGTTACTACTTAGCTTCGGCTAGTGGGGGTCCTGGAGAACCATGATGTTAATGTTACTACTTAGGGTGGAGGTCCTGGAGAACCATCATGTTAATGTTACTACTTAGCTTCGGCTAGTGGAGGTCTGGAGTGGAGGGTCCTGTTAATGTTAGAACCAGAACCATGGATGGGTAAATCATGCATCATCCTGTTAATCATGTTAATATTACTACTTAGCTTCGGCTAGTGGAGGTCCTGGAGAACCATGGATGGGTAGAGCATCATGTTAATGTTACTACTTAGCTTCGGCTAGTGGAGGTCCTGGAGAACCATGGATGGGTAGAGCATCATGTTAATATTACTACTTAGCTTCGGCTAGTGGAGGTCCTGGAGAACCATGGATGGGTAAAGCATCATGTTAATGTTACTACTTAGCTTCGGCCTGTGGATGGGTAGGCATCCTGGAGAACCATGGATGGGTAGAGCATCATGTTAATATTACTACTTAGCTTCGGCTAGTGGAGGTCCTGGAGAACCATGGATGGGTAGAGCATCATGTTAATGTTACAACTTAGCTTCGGCTCCGTGGAGGTCCTGGAGAACCATGATGGGTAAAATGTTAATATTACTACTTAGGTTTAATTAAACAGTTATTAAAGAAGGTTTAATTAAACAGTTATTAAAAGTAAAAACAAAATGTTTGGTAGGTAGCCAAGTAGAAAGCAACAGCACAGCAGCACGGACACAATGTGGTAGTGTGACGTGTGCTATGGTGATGAAGGACTGGGACCGAGAGACAGGTATACAGCTTCTAAACAGTCAACACTAAGCGGCCTGTACCCTGCCCTCAACTTATTCACTGTTACTAAGCAGCCTGTACCCTGCCCTGAACTTATTCACTGTTACTAAGCGGCCTGTGCCCTGCCCTGAACTTATTCACTGTTACTAAGCAGCCTGTACCCTGCCCTGAACTTAGACACTGTTACTAAGCGGCCTCTATCCTGCCCTGAACTTAGACACTGTTACTAACTGGCTACCACCTGGTACTCTACTCTGCACCTTAGAGACTGCTAGTCATTTTAAATAATGTTTACATACTGTTTTACACACTTGATACAGTATATATGGCTCATCCTATATAACTCTTCACATATTTATTGTCCATACTGTCTACACACAGCACACAGCACAGTACCCAGAATCATATTTCCTGCAATTCTATCTGTTTTGCTATGGGTTTTGTACTGTGTGTTTACAGTAAATACTGTATTATCGACATAGCTCATTCTAATATTTCTGCTACCGCACATTGTATTTTAGTTACATTGTTTATAGACAGCGTATATTTATTTATATACTGGATTGTTGACATGGTTCAGTCTAATTGTATCTACTGCTGTACCTATTACTCCTTGTGTTTCTTGTGTAATCCGGTGTCGATAGATATATACGTATACATTGCATTTGGAATACTGTTACAGTGCTATTAGAGAGAGAGAGAGAGAGAGAGAGAGAGAGAGAGAGAGTCGATTGTGGAGAAGAGGAAGTGTTGAGAGAGATAATGAGACAGAGACAGTCAGAAAGAGGAGGAGAGATAATGAGACAGAGACAGTCAGAAAGAGGAGCAGGGATAATGAGACAGAGACAGTCAGAAAGAGGACGAGAGGTAATGAGACAGAGACAATCAGAAAGAGGAGGAGGGGTAATGAGACAGAGACGGTCAGAAAGAGGAGCAGGGATAATGAGACAGAGACAGTCAGAAAGAGGACGAGAGGTAATGAGACAGAGACAGTCAGAAAGAGGGGCAGGGATAATGAGACAGAGACAGTCAGAAAGAGGACGAGAGGTAATGAGACAGAGACAATCAGAAAGAGGAGGAGGGATAATGAGACAGATACAGTCAGAAAGAGGAGGAGGGATAATGAGACAGAGACAGTCAGAAAGAGGGGCAGGAATAATGAGACAGAGACAGTCAGAAAGAGGAGGGGTAATAAGACAGAGACGGTCAGAAAGAGGAGGAGGGATAATGAGACAGAGACGGTCAGAAAGAGGAGAGATAATGAGACAGAGACGGTCAGAAAGAGGAGGAGGGGTAATGAGACAGAGACAGTCAGAAAGAGGAGGAGAGGTAATGAGACAGAGACAGTCAGAAGAGGAGGGGGGCTATTGAGACAGAGACAGTCAGAAATAGGAGAGATAATGAGACAGAGACGGTCAGAAAGAGGAGGAGGGGTAATGGGACAAAGGGGCAGGGGCTCTGGCGCCTCTGGGCTGAGGGGCTCAGAAAGAGGAGGAGGGGTAATGAGACGCCTAATGGGCTGAGGGGCAGAGACAGTCAGAAAGAGGAGGAGGGATGAGCGCCTCTGGGCTGATCTGCTAAATGGGTAGTTTTAGGGGGTGAAGGAATTGTGTAATCCTATGGAGAGACAATGTGCTGTAGAAAATGTTAATCCTCTCCCTGGGCTGATTTAAACAGGGATCTCATCTCAAATCTATTCTGCTCCGGCTAAACCAACGGAGCTGTTTAAATTGAATCTCGTTAATTCAATTACAATTTAATGGGCTACAGGCGGGAGAGTAAGTGGGAACGATAAACAAAAGTGAAATAAACAATCAGAAATTAACAGTAAACATAAAACTCACAAAAGTTCCCAAAATAATTAAGACATTTCAATTGTCATATTATGTGCAAATAGTTGAAGTACTTAAGGGAAAATAAATAAACATAAATATGGGTTGTATTTACAATGGTGTTTGTTATTCACTGGTTGACCTTTTCTTGTGGCAACAGGTCACAAATATTGCTGCTGTGATGTCAGTGCACCCAGGATATGTGTACCTCCTTTCGCTCCGGACCAAGATGCGGCGCCATGGTTGTTTATTTAAAACATGAACTGAACGAATACAAAACAATAAACGGAACAAAACCGCAGTACCGTGTGGCAGCACGGAAACAATCACCCACAAACACACAGCCGGACAGGCGAGACAACTAATAACACCTGCCTCTGATTGAGAACTCCGAAAACATAGAAATTCCCAAAACCTAGAAAAACGACAACCCACCCAACTCACGCGACCATACTAAATAAATACAAAACAAAGGAAATTTAGGTCAGGCGGGTGCGGGACCACCTGCAGGGGGAGACAGAGACAGCCTGGTGCGTGGGGCAGCTCACAGGAAACACCAGGCTGGGGAGACCTTCAGGAGGCTTGGTGGGCTTAGGGGGGCACCATACCCTTCCGCCTTCCATCCTACCCTCCCTACCCCTCCTTATCCCCTACCCTACTGGACCCTACCCTTCCCTTCCCTTCCATCCTACCCCAGGAAAAACCCCTACCCTACCCTTCCCTTCCATCCTACCTCTCCCTAACCCCTACCCTTCCTATCCATCCTACCCCTCCCTAACCCCTACCCTTCCCTTCCATCCTACCCCCGCCCTACCCCTCCTTACTCCCTACCCTTCCCTTCCATCCTACCCCTCCCTACCCCTCCTTACCCCCTACCCTTCCCTTCCATCCTACCCTCCCTACCCCTCCTTACCCCCTACCCTTCCCTTCCATCCTACCCCTACCCTCCCTACCCCTCCTTACCCCCTACCCTTCCCTTCCATCCTACCCCTCCCTACCCCTCCCTAACCCCTACCCTTCCCTTCCATCCTACCCTCCCTACCCCTCCTTACCCCTACCCTTCCCTTCCATCCTACCCTCCCTACCCCTCCCTAACCCCTACACTTCCCTTCCATCCTACCCCTCCCTACCCCTCCCTAACCCCTACCCTTCCCTTCCATCCTACCCCTCCCTACCCCTCCTTACCCCCTACCCTTCCCTTCCATCCTACCCCTCCCTACCCCTCCCTTACCCCCTACCCTTCCCTTCCATCCTACCCCTCCCTACCCCTCCCTAACCCCTACCCTTCCCTTCCATCCTACCCCTCCCTACCCCTCCCTAACCCCTACCCTTCCTTCCATCCTACCCTCCCTACCCCTCCCTAACCCCTACCCTTCCCTTCCATCCTACCCCTCCCTACCCCTCCCTAACCCCTACCCTTCCCTTCCATCCTACCCCTCCCTACCCCTCCTTACCCCCTACCCTTCCCTTCCATCCTACCCCTCCCTACCCTCCCTAACCCCTACCCTTCCCTTCCATCCTACCCCTCCCTACCCCTCCCTAACCCCTACCCTTCCCTTCCATCCTACCCCTCCTTACCCCCCTACCCTTCTATCCTACCCCTCCCTACCCCTCCTTACCCCCTACCCTTCCCTTCCATCCTACCCCTCCCTACCCCTCCCTAACCCCTACCCTTCCCTTCCATCCTACCCCTCCCTACCCCTCCCTAACCCCTACCCTTCCCTTCCATCCTACCCCTCCCTACCCCTCCCTAAACCCTACCCTTCCCTTCCATCCTACCCCTCCCTACCCCTCCTTACCCCCTACCCTTCCCTTCCATCCTACCCCTCCCTAACCCCTACCCTTCCCTTCCATCCTACCCCTCCCTACCCCTCCCTAACCCCTACCCTTCCCTTCCATCCTACCCCTCCCTTCCCCCCCTTATCCCCTACCCTTCCCTTCCATCCTACCCCTCCCGAACAGTCTGGGCCCTAGATTTGAAAGTTGTCATCACTCCAGTTCTTTATTAAAGTGTTTCTAAACAGGTCGTCTGAGATAATTGCAGATATTTCAAGTTTGTGTTCAACCTATTCAGAGATGTTGTGTGTCACCTAGCCTTCCCCTTGTCATTTACCATCTCTTCTTCAGTATTAAGCTCAGTTCCTTCATCATCCTCCCATCCATCCCTGCCTCTAACAATGAGCAGGTCTATTATCCTCCCTCTCTCTCTCCTTCTCTCCCTCTATCACTCCTTCTCTCTCTCCTTCTCTCCCTCTCTCCCTCATTCTCTCCCTCTCTCCCTCCCTCTCTTTCTCCTTCTCACCCTCTCTCTCTCCTTCTCTCCCTCTATCACTCCTTCTCTCTCTCCTTCTCTCCCTCTCTCCCTCCCTCTCTCTCTCCTTCTCTCCCTCTATCCTTCTCTCCCTCCTTCTCTCTCTCTTCTTCTCTCCCTCTATCACTCTGTCACTCTCTCCTTCTCTCCCTCTATCCCTCCTTCTCTCCCTCTCTCCCCCTTCTCTCCCTCTCTCCCTCTATCCCCCTTCTCTCCCTCCTTCTCTCCCTTTCTCCCTCCCTCTCTATCACTCCTTCTTTCCCTCTCTCCCTCCTTCTCTCCCTCTCTCCCTCCTTCTCTCCCTCCTTCTCTCCCTCTCTTCCAGGTTTAGGCAGTAATGATGAGGCTGTGTTGATGTCTGTTCACAGCAGTGATGGAACAACTAATATGACAATACACACAAACAGGAACAGACGCGCACACACACACACACACACACACACACACACACACACACACACAAACAGGAACAGACGCGCGCACACACACACACACACACACACACAGACACACACACACATATATACTGGATCATACACGTTCATAGACTAACTCTTCATTAGCGTGTTAGTGGTTGACAGTATGTGTAGTCTCTGTGGTGACCAGATTAACTCTTCATTAGCGTGTTTGTGGTTGACAGTATGTGTAGTCTCTGTGGTGACCAGATTAACTCTTCATTAGCGTGTTTGTGGTTGACAATATGTGTAGTCTCTGTGGTGACCAGATTAACTCTTCATTAGCGTGTTAGTGGTTGACAGTATGTGTAGTCTCTGTGGTGACCAGATTAACTCTTCATTAGCGTGTTTGTGGTTGACAGTATGTGTAGTCTCTGTGGTGACCAGATTAACTCTTCATTAGCGTGTTTGTGGTTGACAGTATGTGTAGTCTCTGTGGTGACCAGATTAACTCTTCATTAGCGTGTTAGTGGTTGACAGTATGTGTAGTCTCTGTGGTGAAACTCAGGTCCTGGCCTACTAATACATATTGGACACACACACATGCATGCACACGCACATTCTCATGCATACAAAACGCACACTCGCACACTCATGCATGCAAATCACACATACACCCACACACTCATGCACGCAAAATGCACACACACACACACTCATGCAAGCAAAACACACACAAACACACTCACACACACATTTTTCTAGAACAAATATCAAATTGCTGGTGATGAGTAAGTAGTCATAAGGAAGTGTGATCGATGAAGCCCAGAAAGGAGCTGATTGGTCTAGACCGTTGTGGATACAACTGACAGAGATGCAGGGGTGTGTCAGTCGAATGAGCAATGCTGACAACTCACTGATCTGTTTCCTCATGTTTCTCATGTTTCTCATGTTTCTCATGTTTTGCTAGGAGCTGTGACTATCTACAAACAGGTGTTGTGTGGGTTCAGTTTAGAGCTGTGACTATCTACAAACAGGTGTTGTGTGGGTTCAGTTTAGAGCTGTGACTATCTACAAACAGGTGTTGTGTGGGTTCAGTTTAGAGCTGTGACTATCTACAAACAGGTGTTGTGTGGGTTCAGTTTAGAGCTTGTTAGATATTACAGCGCGGTCAGAACTAGAAGCACGAGCATTTCGCTACACTCGCATTAACATCTGCTAACCATGTGTATGTGACCATTAACATCTGCTAACCATGTGTATGTGACCAGTAACATCTGCTAACCATGTGTATGTGACCAATAACATCTGCTAACCATGTGTATGTGACCAGTAACATCTGCTAACCATGTGTATGTGACCAGTAACATATGCTAACCATGTGTATGTGACCATTAACATATGCTAACCATGTGTATGTGACCAATAACATCTGCTAACCATGTGACCAATAACATCTGCTAACCATGTGACCATTAACATCTGCTCACCATGTGTATGTGACCATTAACATCTGCTAACCATGTGACCAATAACATCTGCTAACCATGTGACCATTAACATCTGCTCACCATGTGTATGTGACCATTAACATCTGCTAACCATGTGTATGTGACCAATAACATCTGCTAACCATGTGACCAATAACATCTGCTAACCATGTGACCATTAACATCTGCTCACCATGTGTATGTGACCATTAACATCTGCTAACCGTGTGTATGTGACCAATAACATCTGCTAACCATGTGTATGTGACCAATAACATCTGCTAACCATGTGTATGTGACCAATAACATCTGCTAATCATGTGACCAATAACATCTGCTAACCATGTGTATGTGACCAATAACATCTGCTAACCATGTGTATGTGACCAATAACATCTGCTAACCATGTGACCATTAACATCTGCTAACCATGTGTATGTGACCATTAACATCTGCTAACCATGTGACCAATAACATCTGCTAACCATGTGACCAATAACATCTACTAACCATGTGTATGTGACCAATAACATCTGCTAACCATGTGTATGTGACCAATAACATCTGCTAGCCATGTGTATGTGACCATTAACATCTGCTAACCATGTGTATGTGACCAATAACATCTGCTAACCATGTGTATGTGACCATTAACATCTGCTAACCATGTGTATGTGACCATTAACATCTGCTAACCATGTGTATGTGACCAATAACATCTGCTAACCATGTGTATGTGACTAATACCATCTGCTAACCATGTGTATGTGACCATTAACATCTGCTAACCATGTGTATGTGACCATTAACATCTGCTAACCATGTGTATGTGACCATTAACATCTGCTAACCATGTGTATGTGACCAATAACATCTGCTAGCCATGTGTATGTGACCAATAACATTTGATTTAATTTGAGCGTAGAACAGCCATTGAACACTTGGTAGTGTTTGAGACCTGTCTGTTTTTATTTACCGCAAGTGCAACATTTGTATAAAAACATTTGATATAAAGGTTTTGGAAAGAGAACGACATATTTAGGTGGAGATTCAATTAGGAAAGTGTTCAACATTTCTCCTCGTTGGAGGAAAAAGCTTTAGAAATCGAGATACACTCAACGATTTGGAATGAGAACGATTTTCCCCCGAAATTGGACGTTATCCATCCTCACTCTGGCTCCGCATCTTAATGCTAATGTGTTATGGTGTGTGTGTGTGTGTGTGTGTGTGTGTGCGTGTGTGTGTGTGTGTGTGTGTGTGTGTGTGTGTGTGTGTGTGTGTGTGTGTGTGTGTGTGTGTGTGTGTGTGTGTGCATACTTTGTCACAACAAGCTCAAGCAGAGAAGGTGCCAAACCCCAAGCTCATTACCGTTGATAAGTTGTCGGAATGTCGGTACAACTGCTGGGAACTGTGAAATATCACAAACTTTAAACCTCAAACTTAATTCTACTCTACTCTGACTCTAGAAACCTCAAACCTACCTCTACTTCGACTCTAGAAACCTCAAACCTACCTCTACTCTGACTCTAGAAACCTCAAACCTACCTCTACTCCGACTCTAGAAACATCAAATCTACCTCTACTCCGACTCTAGAAACCTCAAACCTACCTCTACTCTGACTCTAGAAACCTCAAACCTACCTCTACTCTACTCTGACTCTAGAAACCTCAAACCTACCTCTACTCTGACTCTAGAAACCTCAAACCTACCTCTACTCTACTCTGACTCTAGAAACCTCAAACCTACCTCTACTCTGACTCTAGAAACCTCAAACCTACCTCTACTCCGACTCTAGAAACCTCAAACCTACCTCTACTCTGACTCTAGAAACCTCAAACCTACCTCTACTCCGACTCTAGAAACATCAAATCTACCTCTACTCCGACTCTAGAAACCTCAAACCTACCTCTACTCTGACTCTAGAAACCTCAAACCTACCTCTACTCTGACTCTAGAAACCTCAAACCTACCTCTACTCTGACTCTACTCTGACTCTAGAAACCTCAAACCTACCTCTACTCCGACTCTAGAAACATCAAATCTACCTCTACTCCGACTCTAGAAACCTCAAACCTACCTCTACTCCGACTCTAGAAACCTCAAACCTACCTCTACTCTGACGCCAGAAACATCAAACCTACCTCTACTACGACTCTAGAAACCTCAAACCTACCTCTACTCCGACTCTAGAAACATCAAATCTAGAAACCTCAAACCTACCTCTACTCTGAAACTCAAACACCTCTACTCTGAAAAACATCAAACCTACCTCTACTACGACTCTAGAAACCTCAAACCTACCTCTACTCTGACTCCAGAAACATCAAACCTACCTCTACTCTGACTCAAGAAATCTCAAACCTACCTCTACTCTGACTCTAGAAACCTCAAACCTACCTCTATTCTGACTCTAGAAACCTCAAACCTACCTCTACTCTACTCTGACTCTAGAAACCTCAAACTTAACTCTTCTCTGACTCTAGAAACCTCAAACCTACCTCTACTCTACTCTGACTCTAGAAACCTCAAACCTACCTCTACCCTTCTCCGACTCTATAAACCTCAAACTTAACTCTTCTCTGACTCTAGCTACGGTTTCCTAACGAGAACACGAGGAACACCAAAAGGAGTTCTGTCTCTTTCTTTCCCACTCATTCCTCTGTCTCATCTTCCTCTTTCTCATCTCTCAATCTCATCTCTCGATCTCTCCTGTATTCCCTGTCTATTGTTCTCCTGCTAATTAGCCCTACTGCGTGTGTGTGTAAAACCACTCTGAAACAACATCATTATCACACCCTGTTTGAAGGCCCCCTCCCTCTCCTCTACCTCATCTGTCTATTTCTCGTCTCTCGCTTTTCTCTCTCTTCTCCCTCATCGCTACTTCCTTGGCAGGTACAGAGAGAGGGAGCTTCTCCCTCATCGCTACTTCCTTGGCAGGCGCAGTGAGAGGGAGATTGAGTCGGGAGGAGAAGAAGACGTGAAGGGAGCGAGGGAAGAGGAGGAGGAAGAACAGAGAACAGAGAAGAGGAGAGGAGACAGGGCAATAGTGTTGGCTAGATTAGCATACCACACATGGCAAGGGTTGAGATTGGGTCTGGAGCAGATGTTGATTTGCATATTCAATAGTGGTTGGCCAGTGTGTGTGTGTGTGTGTGTGTGTGTGTGTGTGTGTGTGTGTGTGTGTGTGTGTGTGTGTGTGTGTGTGTGTGTGTGTGTGTGTGTGTGTGTGTGTGTGTGTGTGTGTGTGTGTGTGTGTGTGTGTGTGTGTGTGATAGGGGAGAAGAATGTGACCCAAAGTCATCTTTAATACATCCATGTTACCTGAACAGAGAGAGAGAGAGAGAATATATATTTAGAGAGAGAGAGAGATAATATATATTTAGAGAGAGAATATATATTTAGAGAGAGAGAGAGAGAATATATATTTAGAGAGAGAGAGAGAGAGAATATATATTTAGAGAGAGAGAGAGAGAATATATATTTAGAGAGAGACAGAGATAATATATATTTAGAGAGAGAATATATATTTAGAGAGAGAGAGAGAGAATATATATTTAGAGAGAGACAGAGATAATATATATTTAGAGAGAGAATATATATTTAGAGAGAGAGAGAGAGAATATATATTTAGAGAGAGAGAGAGATAATATATATTTAGAGAGAGAGAGAGAGAGAATATATATTTAGAGAGAGAGAGAGAGAATATATATTTAGAGAGAGACAGAGATAATATATATTTAGAGAGAGAGATAATATATATTTAGAGAGAGAGAGAGAGAATATATATTTAGAGAGAGAGAGAGATAATATATATTTAGAGAGAGAGATACTATATATTTAGAGAGAGAGAGAGAGAATATATATTTAGAGAGAGACAGAGAGAGATAATATATATTTAGAGAGAGAGATAATATATATTTAGAGAGAGAGAGAGAATATATATTTAGAGAGAGAGAGAGAGAGAATATATATTTAGAGAGAGAGAGAGAGAATATATATTTAGAGAGAGAGATAATATATATTTAGAGAGAGAGAGAGAATATATATTTAGAGAGAGAGAGAGAGAGAATATATATTTAGAGAGAGAGAATATATATTTAAAGAGAGAGAGAGATAATATATATTTAGAGAGAGAGAGAGAGAGAATATATATTTAGAGAGAGACAGAGAGAGATAATATATATTTAGAGAGAGAGAATATATATTTAGAGAGAGAGAGAGATAATATATATTTAGAGAGAGAGATAATATATATTTAGAGAGAGAGAGAGAGAGAATATATATTTAGAGAGAGACAGAGAGAGAGATAATATATATTTAGAGAGAGAGAGAGATAATATATATTGAGAGAGATAATATATATTGAGAGAGATAATATATATTTAGAGAGAGAGAGATAATATATATTTAGAGAGAGAGAGAATATATATTTAGAGAGAGAGAGAATATATATTTAGAGAGAGAGAGAGATAATATATATTTAGAGAGAGAGAGAGAGAATATATATTTAGAGAGAGAGAGAGAGAATATATATTTAGAGAGAGAGAGAGAGAATATATATTTAGAGAGAGAGAGAGAGAGAGATAATATATATTTAGAGAGAGAGATAATATATATTTAGAGAGAGAGAGATAATATATATATTGAGAGAGATAATATATATTTAGAGAGAGAGATAATATATATTTAGAGAGAGAGAGATAATATATATTTAGAGAGAGAGAGAGATAATATATATTTAGAGAGAGAGAGAGAGATAATATATATTTAGAGAGAGAGATAATATATATTTAGAGAGAGAGAGATAATATATATTTAGAGAGAGAGAGATAATATATATTTAGAGAGAGAGAGAGAGAGAGAGAGAGATAATATATATTTAGAGAGAGAGAGAGAGAGAATATATATTTAGAGAGAGAGAGATAATATATATTTAGAGAGAGAGAGATAATATATATTTAGAGAGAGAGAGAGATAATATATATTTAGAGAGAGAGAGAGATAATATATATTTAGAGAGAGAGAGAGAGATAATATATATTTAGAGAGAGACAGAGATAATATATATTTAGAGAGAGACAGAGAGAGAGAGAGCTATTGAGAAAGGCCGCCGTAGGCAGTCCTGGCTCTCATGAGAAGACAGGCTATGACGTCCAACATTTTCTGCAAATACAAATGAGGTGGAAACTGAGTCACACTTCCTAACCTCCTGCCCAATGTATGACCATATTAGAGAAACATATTTCCCTCCGATTACACAGATACACAAAGAAATGGAAAACAAACCCAATTTTGATAAACTCCCATATCTACTGGGTGAAATACAACAGTGTGACATCACAGCAGTAAGACCTGTTGCCACAAGAAAAGGTCAACCTGTGAAGTACAAACACCATTGTAAATACAACCCATATTTATGCTTATTTATTTTATCTTGTGTCCTTTAACCATTTGTACGTTGTAAATACAACCCATATTCATGTTACCTTATTTCCCCTATTTGCACATCGTTACAACACTGTATATAGACATAATATGACATTTGAAATATAATTGAGTTAGAGACTGGAGAAGGAGCGAAACTAAAGGAGAGAACGATACACATGAAAGAGAAAGGAACAGGATAAATAGACAGACAACTTGATTACGTTATTCTTTCAGTAATCTCACTGCCTATTAGTGACTGCTTGGTGACAAGACACCTGGCATCAAGAAAGGGAAAAGGTACATCTGTTGTGATGTTTGATTGACAGGTGTTGTTTACAGTCATTTGCTGATCTGTGTCAGCTGATGAGAGGAAAACGGGGCAGTCAGATGTAGCTAATTACCACAAACACAGTGAATACAGGACACATCCTCTTCAGGAACGCAGTGTCACTAATAAACACTAGAAATATGGTGTACCACCTTCTCTTTTTCGCTGTCTTCAGCACCGGACTTCAGGGTACAGATATTGTATTCTTCTTAAGAGAGAATCCAGTTCCCTCATTTGTGTTGTGTGTCATCAATGGATCCACAGAGGTCTATTGGTTGGGGCTATCATTGTGGTTCAGTGGGTTATCTCTGTCGTGAGAGCCCATGCAACACGCACGCGCACGCATACACACACACACACACACACACACACACACACACACACACACACACACACACACACACACACACACACACACACACACACACACACACACACACACACACACACACACACACACACACACAGACACATTCATTTAACCTTTATTTAGTCATGTAATTCTGTTTTACATGATCATCTAGGTCTCAACATGGTGTCCTGATGACTGAAAAATGATGAGACAGCCAATAGGAGGTCAGAGAACTGGCAGTGTGGCGCCAGGACAACAACCTCTCCCTCAATGTGAGCAAGACAAAGGAGCTGATCGTGGCCTACTGGAAAAGGCGGGCAGAACAGGCCCACATTAACATCGACGGGGCTGTAGTGAAGCAGGTCCAGAGTTTCAAGTTACTTGGTGTCCATATCACCAACAAACATTCATGGTCCAAATATACCAAGACAGGCTTGAAGAGGGCACGACAAAACCTTGTCCCCGACAGCTGCACCATCGAGAGCATCCTGACCGGGTCCATTACTGCCTGGTATGGCAACTGCTCGACATCCTACCGTAAGGCGCTACAGATGGTAGTGCGTACGGCCCAGCCTCTGGTCATCCAGGACCTCTATACCAGGCGGTGTCAGGGAAAAGACCAGTTTTTTTTTTAAAGACTCAAGCCACCCAAGTCATGGACTGTTCACTCTGCTACCGTATGGCAAGAGGTACCGGAGCGTTAAGTCTAGGTCCAAAAGGCTCCAAAACAGCTTCTACCCCCAAGACATAAGACTGTGGAACAATTCCTCAAATGGCCACAAGGACTATTTGCATTGACCCCCCCTCCTCACCATTTTGTTTTTACACTGCTGCTACTCGCTGTTTGTTATCTATGTCTAGTCACTTTAATTAACTCTACCTACATGTACATGTTACTTCAATTAACTCGACAAACCTGTACCCCCTGTATATAACCTCATTACTAACCAGTGCCCCCTGCACATTGACTCTGTACCGGTACCCCCTGTATATAGACTCATTACTAACCAGTACCCCCTGTATATAACCTCATTACTAACCAGTACCCCCTGTATATAACCTCATTGCTAACCAGTACCCCCTGTATATAACCTCATTACTAACCAGTACCCCCTGTACATTGACTCTGTACCGGTACCCCCTGTATATAACCTCATTACTAACCAGTGCCCCCTGCACATTCACTCTGTACCGGTACCACCTGTATATAGCCGCATTACTAACCAGTATGACCTGTATATAGCCTCATTACTTACCGGTGCCCCCTGCACATTGACTCTGTACCGGTACAACCTGTATATAGCCTCATTACTAACCAGTGCCCCCTGCACATTGACTCTGTACAGGTACCCCCTGTATATAGCCTCATTACTAACCAGCGCCCCCTGCACATTGACTCTGTACCGGTAACCCTTGCAGATAGCCTCATTACTAACCAGTGCCCCCTGCAAATTGACTGTACCGGTACCCCCTGTATATAGACTCATTACTAACCAGTATGACCTGTATATAGCCTCATTACTTACCGGTGCCCCCTGCACATTGACTCTGTACCGGTACAACCTGTATATAGCCTCATTACTAACCAGTGCCCCCTGCATGACCTGTATATAGCCTCATTACTAACCAGTGCCCCCTTGACACATTGACTCTGTACAGACTCTGTACCCCCCCTGCATATAGCCTCATTACTAACCAGTGCCCCACATGACTCTACATTGACTCTGCCCCCTGCACATTGACTCTGTACCGGTACCCCTGCATATAGCCTCATTGCATATAGCCTCAACCAGTGCCCCCTGCAAATTGACTGTATTGATAGACTCTGTGCCCCCTGCACATTGACTCTGGTACCCCTGTATATAGCCTCAGTTATATAACTAACCGGTGCCCCCCCCTGTATATAACACATTGACTCTGTACCGGTACACCCTGTATATAGCCTCATTACTAACCAGCGCCCCCTGCACATTGACTCTGTACCGGTAACCCTTGCATATAGCCTCATTACTAACCAGTGCCCCCTGCAAATTGACTGTAGCCTCATTACTAACCAGGCCCCTACCCCCCCTGTATATAGACTCATTACTAACCAGTGCCCCCTGCACATTGACTCTGTATATAGCAGGTACCCCATTGACTCTGCATATATTGATAGCCTCATTACTAACCAGTGCCCCCTGTACATTGACTCTGTACCCCTGTATATAGCCTCATTACTGCACATTGACTCTGTACCGGTACCCATATAGCCTCATTACTAACCAGTACATTGACCTCACCTCTACCTCAACCAGTGCCCCCTGCACATTGACTCTGTACCGGTACCCCCTGTATATAGACTCATTACTAACCAGACTACCCCAGTGCCCCCTGCACATTGATATAACCTCATTACTAACCAGTGCCCCTGTACATTGACTAACCTCTCATTACTAACCAGTGCCCCCTGCACATTGACCCTGTATATAACCTCATTACTAACCAGTACCCCTGTATATAACCTCATTGTACTAACCAGTACCCCCCCCTGTATATAACCTCATTACTAACCAGTACCCCTGTATATAACCCCCTCATTGACTAACCAGTACCCCCTGTATATAACCTCATTACTAACCAGTACCCCCTGTATATAACCTCATTACTAACCAGTACCCCCTGTATATAACCTCATTACTAACCAGTACCCCCTGCACATTGACTCTGTACCGGTACCCCCTGTACAGAGTCTCGTTATTGTTATTTTATTGTGTTACTTTTTTTACTTTTGTTTATTTACATTTACATTTAAGTCATTTAGCAGACGCTTTTATCCAGAGCAATTTAGTAACTATTCTCTTATTTTCTTAAAACTGCATTGTTGGTTTAAGAGGTTTTAAAATGTTTCAGGTTATATAACTGTTTGAAACATGCAATATCTTCTTTGTTGACAGTTGTTACTCTCCGGTGTTGTGATGAAACAAACGTATGTGTAGTTTCATTTATTCCGCTACTGTTGTCATGGCCTTATTGTATTGTATATCAGGCTGGGATACGAGCGAATAGGTTATAGAGCAAATATCACAATTATCACAACATATGTTGTAATATGGATGTTTTAAAGGCATTGCTCCCTCAGTGATTTAACCCAGGCACCGCTGGGGTCCTCTGTGATGCGTTTGGCCTTGTCCCTTGCCCATTTACCATAGAGGACCTGAAGCCCCCCAGCACTCCAGCCCGCAGAGCTTGGATCCAAGGTTCACAGTCTGCCTGACGATACTTTTATTAACCAGAGGCCACTGACAGCCTACCGTACCAGGCCACTGACACCCCACTGTACCAGGCCACTGACAGCCTACCGTACCAGGCCACTGACACCCCACTGTACCAGGCCACTGACAGCCCACCGCACCAGGCCACTGACAGCCCACCGTACCAGGCCACTGACACCCCACTGTACCAGGCCACTGACAGCCTACCGTACCAGGCCACTGACACCCCACTGTACCAGGCCACTGACAGCCCACCGCACCAGGCCACTGACAGCCCACCGTACCAGGCCACTGACACCCCACTGTACCATGCCACTGACAGGCCTCTGACAGCCCACCGTACCAGGCCACTGACAGCCCACCGTACCAGGCCACTGACACCCCACTGTACCATGCCACTGACAGGCCTCTGACAGCCCACCGTACCAGGCCACTGACAGCCCACCGTACCAGGCCACTGACACCCCACTGTACCAGGCCACTGACAGGCCACTGACAGCCCACCGTACCAGGCCACTGACAGCCCACCGTACCAGGCCACTGACAGCCCACCTTGCCAGGCCAATGACCGGCCACCGAACCAGGCCATTGACAGCCCATCTTGCCAGGCCAATTACAGCTCACCGTACCAGGCCACTGACAGCCCACCGTACCAGGCCACTGACAGCCCACTGTACCAGGAAACAGAACGTCAGCAAACTCTCCAATTGGCAGCTGCGGAAGTTAGACAGTATCCTGGTCTGAACATTCAGTTGTCTCAGTCTGGTGTACTAGTTAGAGAGTATCCTGGTCTGAACATTCAGTTGTCTCAGTCTGGTGTACTAGTTAGAGAGTATCCTGGTCTGAACATTCAGTTTTCTAGGTCTGGTGTACTAGTTAGAGAGTATCCTGGTCTGAACATTCAGTTTTCTAGGTCTGGTGTACTAGTTAGACAGTATCCTGGTCTGAACATTCAGTTGTCTCAGTCTGGTGTACTAGTTAGAGAGTATCCTGGTCTGAACATTCAGTTGTCTCAGTCTGGTGTACTAGTTAGAGAGTATCCTGGTCTGAACATTCAGTTTTCTAGGTCTGGTGTACTAGTTAGAGAGTATCCTGGTCTGAACATTCAGTTTTCTAGGTCTGGTGTACTAGTTAGAGAGTATCCTGGTCTGAACATTCAGTTGTCTCAGTCTGGTGTACTAGTTAGATAGAGAGTATCCTGGTCTGAACATTCAGTTTTCTAGGTCTGGTGTACTAGTTAGACAGTATTCTGGTCTGAACATTCAGTTGTCTCAGTCTGGTGTAGTAGGTAGACAGTATGTTGACATTCAGTTGTCTCAGTCTGGTGTAGTAGGTAGACAGTATGTTGACATTCAGTTGTCTCAGTCTGGTGTAGTAGGTAGACAGTATGTTGACATTCAGTTGTCTCAGTCTGGTGTAGTAGGTAGACAGTATGTTGACATTCAGTTTTCTAGGTCTGGTGTAGTAGTTAGACAGTATCCTGGTGTTGACATTCAGTTGTCTCAGTCTGGTGTACTAGTTAGAGAGTATCCTGGTCTGAACATTCCGTTTTCTAGGTCTGGTGTAGTAGGTAGACAGTATTCTGGTGTTGACATTCAGTTGTCTCAGTCTGTGCAGGAGGTCCATTCATTATTGGCATGTTTTATTGATGTTCTGAGTGTTGGCATTAAAAGAGAGTGTTCTGTCCATGACGGTTCCCATGCACTTAAAACTCCTCACTCCCTCTACCTTTCCACCACCCAGGACTAGGTGGCTCACTGGGTCTCCCTTCCTCTGGAAATCAATGATCAGTTGTTTTGTTTTGATGATTTTGATTGTGAGGTAGTTTGTTAATGCACCGGTAATGATTTACAAACCTTGTTTACTTCTGTTTGGAAATGCAGTGTCATCTGAGAGGTGGATACAGGCGGTGTCATCTGAGAGGTGGATACAGGCAGTGTCATCTGAGAGGTGGATACAGGCGGTGTCATCTGAGACGTGGATACAGGCGGTGTCATCGGAGAGGTGGATACAGGCGGTGTCATCGGAGAGGTGGATAAGGGCGGTGTCATCTGAGAGGTGGATACAGGCGGTGTCATCTGAGAGGTGGATACAGGCAGTGTCATCTGAGAGGTGGATACAGGTGGTGTCATCTGAGAGGTGGATACAGGCGGTGTCATCTGAGAGGTGGATACAGGCGGTGTCATCTGAGAGGTGGATACAGGCGGTGTCATCTAAGAGGTGGATAAGGGCGGTGTCATCTAAGAGGTGGATAAGGGCGGTGTCATCTAAGAGGTGGATACGGGTGATGTCATCTGAGAGGTGGATACAGGCGGTGTCATCTAAGAGGTGGATAAGGGCGGTGTCATCTAAGAGGTGGATACGGGTGGTGTCATCTGAGAGGTGGATAAGGGCGGTGTCATCTGAGAGGTGGATAAGGGCGGTGTCATCTGAGAGGTGGATACAGGCGGTGTCATCGGAGAGGTGGATAAGGGCGGTGTCATCTGAGAGGTGGATACAGGCGGTGTCATCTGAGAGGTGGATAAGGGCGGTGTCATCAGAGAGGTGGATAAGGGCGGTGTCATCTGAGAGGTGGATAAGGGCGGTTTCATCGGAGAGGTGGATAAGGGCGGTGTCATCGGAGAGGTGGATAAGGGCGGTGTCATCGGAGAGGTGGATAAGGGCGGTGTCATCTGAGAGGTGGATAAGGGCGGTGTCATCGGAGAGGTGGATAAGGGCGGTGTCATCGGAGAGGTGGATACAGGCGGTGTCATCTGAGAGGTGGATACAGGCGGTGTCATCTAAGAGGTGGATAAGGGCGGTGTCATCTAAGAGGTGGATAAGGGCGGTGTCATCTAAGAGGTGGATAAGGGCGGTGTCATCTGAGAGGTGGATAAGGGCGGTTTCATCGGAGAGGTGGATAAGGGCGGTGTCATCGGAGAGGTGGATAAGGGCGGTGTCATCTGAGAGGTGGATACAGGCGGTGTCATCGGAGAGGTGGATACGGGCGGTGTCATCTGAGAGGTGGATACGGGCGGTGTCATCTGAGAGGTGGATACAGGCGGTGTCATCGGAGAGGTGTATACGGGCGGTGTCATCGGAGAGGTGGATACAGGCGGTGTCATCTGAGAGGTGGATATAGGCGGTGTCATCTAAGAGGTGGATAAGGGCGGTGTCATCTAAGAGGTGGATAAGGGCGGTGTCATCTAAGAGGTGGATAAGGGCGGTGTCATCTGAGAGATGGATAAGGGCGGTTTCATCGGAGAGGTGGATAAGGGCGGTGTCATCTGAGAGGTGGATATAGGCGGTGTCATCTAAGAGGTGGATAAGGGCGGTGTCATCTAAGAGGTGGATAAGGGCGGTGTCATCTAAGAGGTGGATAAGGGCGGTGTCATCTGAGAGGTGGATAAGGGCGGTTTCATCGGAGAGGTGGATAAGGGCGGTGTCATCTGAGAGGTGGATAAGGGCGGTGTCATCGGAGAGGTGGATAAGGGCGGTGTCATCGGAGAGGTGGATAAGGGCGGTGTCATCTGAGAGGTGGATACGGGCGGTGTCATCTGAGAGGTGGATACAGGCGGTGTCATCGGAGAGGTGGATACGGGCGGTGTCATCTAAGAGGTGGATAAGGGCGGTGTCATCTGAGAGGTGGATAAGGGCGGTGTCATCAGAGAGGTGGATAAGGGCGGTGTCATCTGAGAGGTGGATAAGGGCGGTTTCATCGGAGAGGTGGATAAGGGCGGTGTCATCTGAGAGGTGGATAAGGGCGGTGTCATCGGAGAGGTGGATGAGGGCGGTGTCATCGGAGAGGTGGATACAGGCGGTGTCATCTGAGAGGTGGATACAGGCGGTGTCATCTGAGAGGTGGATAAGGGCGGTGTCATCTAAGAGGTGGATAAGGGCGGTGTCATCTAAGAGGTGGATAAGGGCGGTGTCATCTGAGAGGTGGATAAGGGCGGTTTCATCGGAGAGGTGGATAAGGGCGGTGTCATCTAAGAGGTGGATAAGGGCGGTGTCATCTAAGAGGTGGATAAGGGCGGTGTCATCTGAGAGGTGGATAAGGGCGGTGTCATCGGAGAGGTGGATAAGGGCGGTGTCATCTGAGAGGTGGATACAGGCGGTGTCATCTGAGAGGTGGATAAGGGCGGTGTCATCTAAGAGGTGGATAAGGGCGGTGTCATCTGAGAGGTGGATAAGGGCGGTGTCATCTGAGAGGTGGATAAGGGCGGTTTCATCGGAGAGGTGGATAAGGGCGGTGTCATCTAAGAGGTGGATAAGGGCGGTGTCATCTAAGAGGTGGATAAGGGCGGTGTCATCTGAGATGTGGATACGGGCGGTGTCATCTGAGAGGTGGATACAGGCGGTGTCATCGGAGAGGTGGATACGGGCGGTGTCATCTGAGAGGTGGATACAGGCGGTGTTATCGGAGAGGTGTATACGGGCGGTGTCATCTGAGAGGTGGATACGGGCGGTGTCATCTGAGAGGTGGATAAGGGCGGTGTCATCGGAGAGGTGGATAAGGGCGGTGTCATCTGCATATCCTTTTATTAAGGGACCCTTTTTTTTCAATTTGCTGCCTGAAATGACATACCCAAATATTTTCTGCCTGTAGCTCAGGACCTGAAGCAAGGATATGCATATTATTGATACTATTTGAAAGGAAACACTTTGAAGTTTGTGGAAATGTGAAATGAATGTAGGAGAATATAACACATTAGATCTGGTGAAAGAGAATACAAATAAAACAGCAGGGGTTCAAATTGTAGAACCCAGTTCCTATATTTGAATATAAAATGGATTTTATCAAACAAATCTATGCTACATTTTATCTCTGGGACCCTCTGGATGACAAATCAGAGCCAGATTACTGAATGTAACTACATTATTTACCTTCAGAGGTGAATGTATCAAACCAGTTGCCGTGATAAAAGGTTTGTGTTGTTGGTCACTCTCCTCAAACTATAGAATGGTATTTTTTTCACTGTAATATCTAATGTATATTGGACAGTGCAGTTAGATTAACAAGAATTGAAGCTTTCGGTGCATGTAAGACATGTCTATGTCCCGAAAAGTTGGATGTTACTAACAACGTCATTCTAGTCACATTAGCGCATGTTAGCAACAACCGTCCCGGTTTAGGGACACCGATCCAACAACCGTCCCGGTTTAGGGACACCGATCCAACAACCGTCCCGGTTTAGGGACACCGATCCAACAACCGTCCCGGTTTAGGGACACCGATCCAACAACAGGGACACCGATCCAACACCCGTCCCGGTTTAGGGACACCGATCCAACAACCGTCCCGGTTTAGGGACACCGATCCAACAACCGTCCCGGTTTAGGGACACCGATCCCGTAGAGGATATTTCACCGCCGAGCAGTCGCCATCTGAGCCACTCAGGTTATTGGTGTATGTTTAGAATAGCCCTGGAGAGATGACAGTTCCTTGGGGGGAACCGGAAGATGTACACCAGTGGAGGCTCCTCAGAGGAAAAATGGGAGGACCTACCCAGTGAATTTTGTAAAAATAAAAATGGTGAAATATAAAAAAGTTATCCTTTTTAGATAAAAGTATTCTAAATATATTGACTTTACCAAATATTTTATGAAAACACACACTCCAATGAAGGTCAACAGTATCCTCAACAGCACTCTTTAAGGTAGCACCATGGTGTAGCTGGAGGACAGCTAGTTTCCGTCCTCCTCTGGGTACATTGACTTCAATACAAAACCTAGGAGACTCTTGGTTCTCACCCCGTTCCATAGACTTACATCGTAATTATGACAACTTTCGGAGGACGTCCTCCAGCCTATCAGAGATTTGCAGCATGAACTTACATGTTACATGTCCACCCAATCAAAGGATCAGAGAATTAAACAGACTGTTGATTGTGGTGTGTGAAATGTTGTCCCACTTCTCTTCAATGGCTGTGCAAAGTTGCTGGATATTGGCGGGAACTGGAACACACTGTCGTACACGTCAACCCAGAGCATCCCAAACATGCTCAATGGGTGGTGACATGTCTGGTGAGTATGCAGGCCATGGAAAAACTGGTTCATTCTCAGCTTCCAGGAATTGTGTATAGATCCTTGCGACATGGGGCCATGCATTATCATGCTGGAACAGGAGGTGATGATGACGGATGAATAGGAACGAAGATGGGCCTCAGGATCTCGTCACGCTATCTCTTTGCATTCAAATTGCCATCGATAATTTAATTTAGTCTTCATTGTCTGTAGCTTATTCATTGCCTGCCCATAGCATAACCCAGCCGCCGCCATAGGGCACTCTGTTCACAACGTTGACATCAGCACATGCTGTTTGCTATCTGCCTGGTACAGTTCTCCAGCATGAAAGTGGCCATCAAAGGTGAGAGTTTGCCCACTGAAGTAGGTTACGATGCCGACCTGCCGTCAGGTCAATACCCTGGTGAGGACAACAAGCATGCAGGTGAGCTTCCCTGAGATGGTTTCTGACAATTTGTGCAGAAATTCTTCGGGTTGTGCAAACCCACAGATACAGTGCCTTGCGAAAGTATTCGGCCCCCTTGAACTTTGCGACCTTTTGCCACATTTCAGGCTTCAAACATAAAGATATAAAACTGTATTTTTTTGTGAAGAATCAACAACAAGTGGGACACAATCATGAAGTGGAACAACATTTATTGGATATTTCGAACTTTTTTAACAAATCAAAAACTGAAAAATTGGGCGTGCAAAATTATTCAGCCCCCTTAAGTTAATACTTTGTAGGGCCACCTTTTGCTGCGATTACAGCTGTAAGTCGCTTGGGGTATGTCTCTATCAGTTTTGCACATCGAGAGACTGAATTTTTTTTCCCATTCCTCCTTGCAAAACAGCTCGAGCTCAGTGAGGTTGGATGGAGAGCATTTGTGAACAGCAGTTTTCAGTTCTTTCCACAGATTCTCGATTGGATTCAGGTCTGGACTTTGACTTGGCTATTCTAACACCTGGATATGTTTATTTTTGAACCATTCCATTGTAGATTTTGCTTTATGTTTTGGATCATTGTCTTGTTGGAAGACAAATCTCCGTCCCAGTCTCAGGTCTTTTGCAGACTCCATCAGTTTTCTTTCAGAATGGTCCTGTATTTGGCTCCATCCATCTTCCCATCAATTTTAACCATCTTCCCTGTCCCTGCTGAAGAAAAGCAGGCCCAAACCATGATGCTGCCACCACCATGTTTGACAGTGGGGATGGTGTGTTCAGGGTGATGGCCTGTGTTGCTTTTATGCCAAACA
>NC_088402.1:8990668-9095668 GCF_034236695.1 Oncorhynchus nerka
CACACACAAACACATGCAAACACACACACATGTACACACACACACACACACACACACACACACACACACACACACACACACACACACACACACACACACACACACACACACACACACTACTCTGTCTGCTCATAAACTACAAACTAGCTTTTACTTACTGGGTTGTGCCGTGGTGGAGGTCTTTGTGGGCTATACTCGACCTTGTCTCAGGATGGTAAGTTGGTGGTTGACGATAACCCTCTAGTGGTGTGGGGGCTGTGCTTTGGCAAAGTGGGTGGGGTTATATCCAGTGTCTCCTGGCCCCTCCTGTCTCAGCCTCCAGTATTTATGCTGTAGTAGTTTGTGTCGGGGGGCTGGGGTCAGTTTGTTATATCTGGAGTACTTCTCCTGTCCTATCCGGCGTTTTGTGTGGATTTAAGTGTGCTCTCTCTAATTCTCCCATTCTCTCTCTCGGAGGACCTGAGCCCTAGGACCATGACTCAGGACTACCTGACATGATGACTCCCTGCTGTCCCAGTTCACCTGGCCGTGCTGCTGCTCCAGTTTCAACTGTTTTGCCTGTGATTATTATTATTTGACCATGCTGGTCATTTATGAACATTTGGACATCTTGGCCATGTTCTGTTATAATCTCCACCCGGCACAGCCAGAAGAGGACTGGCCACCCCTCATAGCCTGGTTCCTCTCTAGGTTTATTCCATGGCCGTTTAGGGAGTTTTTCCTAGACAGAAAAAACTATGAGAGCCAAATAGCGCTCCAATAATGTTCTATTGTGTTGCTTGCCTTACAGCTCAGATAAAGAGGGGAGGAGGGGTTGCCCTGTTGATTGTGTTGCTTTACCTTACAGCTCAGATAGAGTGGGGAGGAGGGGTTCCCCTGTTGATTGTGTTGCCAAACAGCTCAGATAGAGAGGGGAGGAGGGATTCCCCTGTTGATTGTGTTGCCATACAGCTCAGATAGAGTGGGGAGGAGGGGTTCCCCTGTTGATTGTGTTGCCATACAGCTCAGATAGAGAGGGGAGGAGGGGTTCCCCTGTTGATTGTGTTGCTTTACCTTACAGCTCAGATAGAGAGGGGAGGAGGGGTTCCCCTGTTGATTGTGTTGCCTTACAGCTCAGATAGAGAGGGGAGGAGGGGTTCCCCTGTTGATTGTGTTGCCGTACAGCTCAGATAGAGAGGGGAGGAGGGGTTCCCCTGTTGATTGTGTTGCCGTACAGCTCAGAGAGAGAGGGGAGGAGGGGTTCCCCTGTTGATTGTGTTTCTTTACCTTACAGCTCAGATAGAGAGGGGAGGAGGGGTTCCCCTGTTGATTGTGTTGCCGTACAGCTCAGAGAGAGAGGGGAGGAGGGGTTCCCCTGTTGATTGTGTTGCCATACAGCTCAGAGAGAGAGGGGAGGAGGGGTTCCCCTGTTGATTGTGTTGCTTTGCCTTACAGCTCAGATAGAGGGGAGGAGGGGTTCCCCTGTTGATTGTGTTGCTTTACCTTACAGCTCAGATAGAGAGGGGAGGAGGGGTTCCCCTGTTGATTGTGTTGCCTTACAGCTCAGATAGAGAGGGGAGGAGGGGTTCCCCTGTTGATTGTGTTGCTTTACCTTACAGCTCAGATAGAGAGGGGAGGAGGGGTTCCCCTGTTGATTGTGTTGCCTTACAGCTCAGATAGAGAGGGAGGAGGGGTTCCCATGTTGATTGTGTTGCCCCCTGTTGATTGTGTTGCCTTACAGCTACAGCTCAGATAGAGAGGGGAGGAGGGGTTCCCCTGTTGATTGTGTTGCCTTACAGCTCAGATAGAGAGGGGAGGAGGGGTTCCCCTGTTGATTGTGTTGCTTTGCCTTACAGCTCAGATAGAGGGGAGGAGGGGTTCCCCTGTTGATTGTGTTGCTTTACCTTACAGCTCAGATAGAGAGGGGAGGAGGGGTTCCCCTGTTGATTGTGTTTCTTTACCTTACAGCTCAGATAGAGAGGGGAGGAGGGGTTCCCCTGTTGATTGTGTTTCTTTACCTTACAGCTCAGATAGAGAGGGGAGGAGGGGTTCCCCTGTTGATTGTGTTGCCTTACAGCTCAGATAAAGAGGGGAGGAGGGGTTCCCCTGTTGATTGTGTATTGGAGCGCTATTTGGCTCTCATAGTTTTTTCTCAGATTTAAAGCCTTTTATTGATTAGAGGGACGTGGGAGATGAGAGACGAAAGGGATGAGAGAGATGAGAGAGACGAAAGGGATGATAGAGATGAGAGAGACGAGAGAGACGGAAGGGATGAGAGGGATTAGATGGATGAGGACGCCGACAAGGTGTCTGATGTTAATTTTTAAAGCAGCTATTTAAGTCTTGGTAAAAGAAACACATGAAAGTAAAGGAATGTATCACAAGTGCACAAGCAGGCAAAATACACACACACACACACACACACACACACACACTCTTAATTAACAAAGCTATAGCGATCAATGAAACTACTGGAAACTGGAAAACTGGGTCAGTCAATGATTGTGACCCAGTGTGTGTGTGTGTTTGTGTGTGTGTGTGTGTGTGTGCGCGCGCATGTGAGAGAGAGAGAGAAAACAGGGTGGTACGGGATTATGTTGATTCTGAGAACTGAGCTCATCCTTGTACTGTTGACAAAAAGCTGAGATTTCCTCATAAAATGTCCACAGTATGTTTCTCCTGTACAGAAAACAGTTCACCAGTCCCTAGCGTGGAAACATGTAAGTTACAAACATGCGTTTGATGAAATATCAACATCCTGTGTTACAGCAAATACACATTATACCCAGGAACGTCAGTGATGTCACAGTATGCTTCAAGTTATATCAATACGAGTCCTGCAGTTTTAATACATTGTTCAGAAATGTGTTTAAGGGTCACTGGGCTGTATTGGCAACCACTTTCCTTTGATGCAAAAGTTCCCATGTCCTGGCACCACATGCAGATCACAATATGGGGGGCTGCGGATTTGCCCGAAGGCGTCTGTTTTCTGTCTCCTGACCCCCCTCAGGGCCACTCAGTCGTAAAAAAAACAAGAAAGGAAGAGGTGGGAGAGGGCGGTGTGGAGTGCAGTAAAGATTGCATCACCTGTCGATCTGTTGGGGCGGTATGCGAATTGAAGTGGGTCCAGGGTATCTGAGCAATGACCAGCCTTTCAAAGCATTACATGCCTACAGAGTGCTACGGGGCGGTAGTCATTTAGACAGGTTACCTTGGCTTTGTTGGTCTGCTTGAAATATGTAGGTATTACAGATTGAGTCAAGGAGAGATTGAAAATGTCAGGGAAGCCACTTGCCAGCTGGTCAGCGCATTCTCATAGTGCGCGTCCTGGTAATCCATCTGAACCTGTTTAAGGAAAGCGAGATAACATAATCGTACAGAACAGCTGGTGCTCTCATGCATGGTTCAGTGTTGCTTGCCTTGAAGAGAGCATAGAAGGAATTTAGTAGGCTGGTAGGCTTTGCGATACAGGGCAGCTCGCGGCTTGGTTTACCTTTGTGATCCATGACAGTTTGCAAGTCCTGCCACATCCGATGAGCATCAGAGCCAACGTAGTAGTATTATATCTTAGTCCTGTATTGACACTTTGCCTGTTTGATGAATTGTTGGAGGTCGTAGCCGGATTTCTTTTAAGCGTCCAGATTAGTCTCCCGCCCCTTGAAAGCGCCGAATATCCGCCGAATACAACAGGTGTAGACCTTTCCGTAAAATAACTACTTACTAGACCTTAATCTACAATGCAGTTCAATAAAAAGTTAAGAAAATATTTACCAAATAAACTAAAGTAAAAAATGATCAAAAGTAACACAATAAAATAATAATAACGAGGATATATACAGGGGGTACCGGTACCGAGTATGTGTGGGGGTACAGGTTAGTCTAGGTCATTTGTACATGTAGGAGTAGAGTGAATATGATAATAAACAACGATGAAGCCTGTAGCATCATCTGTCCACTTCCGTATTGAGAGAGTCACTGGTACTTCCTGCTTTAGTTTTTGCTTGTAAGCAGGAATCAGGAGAATTATGGTCAGATTTGCTACATGGAGGGTGAGGGAAAGCTCTGTATGCATCTCTGTGTGTGGAGTAAAGGTGGTTCAGAGTTTTCTTTCCTCTCTGGCTGCACAAAACAAATGTAAGTTTCCCTGCATTAAAGTCCCCGACCACTAGGAGCGTCGCTTCTGGATGAGCATTTTCTTGTTTGCTTATGGCCTTATACTGCTTGTTGAGTGCGGTCTTAGTGCCAGCATTGGATTGTGGTGATAAATTGACAGCTATGAATAATATAGATGAGAAGTCTCTTGGTAGATAGTGTGGTCTACAGCTTATCGTACGGTACTCTATCTCAGGTGAGCAAAACCTCGAGACTTCTATAATATTAGAGATCGTGCGCCAGCTGTTATTGACAAATAGACACACACCCCTCGTCTTACCAGACGTAGCTTCTCTGTCTTTCCCATGCATGAAACATCCCGCCAGCTCTATATTATCCGTGTCGTCGTTCGACCACGACTCTGTGAAACAGAAGAATACAGTTTTTTATGTCCCGTTGGATAATCTTGATCATCCATTTGTTTTTTTTTGTTTTTTTACGTGGGTCAATAGAACGTATCGGATTTACTCGCCTACAAATTCTCAGAAGGCAACATGACCTCCGCTTTCTCTCCGTCTTTTTCTAAACGCAAATGACGGGGATTTGAGTCCCGTTCCCGAGAAAGCAGTATATCCTTTGTGTCGGACTCGTTAAGCTCTAGCCTTTAGCTCAGTTGCCTGTAATCCATGGCTTCTGGTTGGGACATGTACGTACTGTCACTGTGGTGTAAGAGAGAAAGAGGGAGAGAGAGAAGGAGAGACAGAAGGACAGAGAGAGGGAGTGAGATAGAGAGAAAATAGAGTAAGATAACAAGAGAGTGACAAAGAGAGGTCTGTATCAAACAGCCTCTCTATATGCAGCTCTTACAAAGGCCTCACAACAGGTGCCTGGGGCTTTCAATTCTCACAGAGAGGAAAGGAGCAGAGAGCAATGAGGAGGGGGGGTAGTGAGAGAGAGGAGAAAGAAAGAGAAGAGAGAAAGAGAAGAGTGGGAGAGAATGACAGAGATGGAGAAGAGAGAAAGAGAAGAGGGGGAGAGAATGACAGAGTTGGAGAAGAGAGAGAAGTGAGAATAGATTAAAGAAGAGAGGGAGGAGAGAAAGAGAACATCTGTGCGAGTAAAGGACAAAAATACAATAAATCAAATGTATTTGTAAAGTCCTTCTTACATCAGCTGATATCTCAAAGTGCTGTGCAGAAACCCAGCCTAAAACCCCAAACAGCAATGCAATGCAGGTGTAGAAGCACGATGTCTAGGAAAAACTCCCTAGAAAGGTCAAAACCTAGGAAGAAACCTAGAGAGGAACCAGGCAATGAGGGGTGGCCAGTCCTCTTCTGGCTGTGCCGGGTGGAGATTATAACAGAACATGGCCAAGATGTTCAAATGTTCATAAATGACCAGCATGGTCAAATAATAATAATCACAGTGGTTGTCGAGGGTGCAACAGATCAGCACCTCAGGAGTAAAAGTCAGTTGGCTTTTCATTGCCGAGCATTCAGAGTATCTCTACCGCTCCTGCTGTCTCTAGAGAGTTGAAAACAGCAGGTCTGGGACAGGTAGCACGTCCGGTGAACAGGTCAGGGTTCCAAAGCCGCAGGCAGAACAGTTGAAACTGGAGCAGCAGGACGGCCAGGTGGACTGGGGACAGCAAGGAGTCATCATGCCAAGTAGTCCTGAGGCATGGTCCTAGGGCTCAGGTCCTCCGAGAGAGAGAGAGAGAGAAAGAAAGAAAGAATTAGAGAGAGCATACTTAAATTCAAACAGGACACCGGATAGGACAAGAGAAGTACTCCAGATATAACAAACTGACTCTAGCCCCCCGACACATAAACTACTGCAACATTAATACTGGAGGCTGAGACAGGGGGGGTCAGGAGACACTGTGGCCCCATCCGATGATACCTTCGGACAGGGCCAAACAAGCAGAATATAACCCCACCCACTTTGCCAAAGCACATCCCCCACACCACTAGAGGGATATCTTCAACCACCAACTTACCATCCTGAGACAAGGCCGAGTATAGCCCACAAAGATCTCCGCCACGGCACAACCCAAGGGGGGGCGCCAACCCAGACAGGAAGATCACGTCAGTGACTCAACACACTCAAGTGACACACCCCTCCTAGGGACGGCATGGAAGAGCACCAGTAAGCCAGTGACTCAGCCCCTGTAATAGGGTTAGAGGCAGAGAATCCCAGTGGAAAGAGGGGAACCGGCCAGGCAGAGACAGCAAGGGCGGTTCGTTGCTCCAGAGCCTTTCCATTCACCTTCACACTCCTGGGTCAGACTACACTCAATCATATGACCCACTGAAGAGATGAGTCTTTAGTAAAGACATAAAGGTTGATACCGAGTTTGCGTCTCTCACATGGGTATTCAGACCATTCTATAAAAATGGAGCTCTCTAGGAGAAAGCTGTTTGCTTAGAAATTCTAGGGACAATAACGAGGCCTGCGTCTTGTGACTGTAGCGTACGTGTAGGTATGACCGGCAGGACCAAATCGGAAAGATAGTTAGGAGCAAGCCCATGTAATGCTTTATAGGTTAGCAGTAAAACCTTGAAATCAGCCCCTGCCTTGACAGGAAGCCAGTGTAGAGAGGCTAGCACTGGAGTAATATGATAATTCTTTTTGGTTCTAGTCAGGATTCTAGCAGCCGTATTTAGCACTAACTGAAGTTTATTTAATGCTTTATCCGGGTAGCCGGAAAGTAGAGCATTGCAGTAGTCTAACCTAGAAGTGACAATAGCATGGATTAATTTTTCTGCATCATTTTTGGACAGAAAGTTACTGATTTTTGCAATGTTACTACGTAGATGGAAAAAAGCTGTATTGGAAACAGTCTTGATATGATCGTCAAAAGAGAAATCAGGGTCCAGAGTAATGCCGAGGTCCTTTTATTTGAGATGACTGTACAACCATAAAGATTAATTGTCAGATTCAACAGAAAATATCTTTGTTTCTTGGGACCTAGAACAAGCATCTCTGTTTTGAGTTTAAAAGTAGAAAGTTTGCAGCCATCCACTTCCTTGTCTGAAAATAACAATCCATAATTTTGGGAGGGATACTTTTCACAGAAAAAGACAGAAAGGGCAATAGAGAGACACTCAGGTACACAACGACCCCCACCAAAGTGAACCCCTCAAATTGCAAACACGTCTACCAGTGTCCTCTGTTTTCATCCCTCAGTCTTCTCTACCAGTGTCCTCTGTTTTCATCCCTCAGTCTTCTCTACCAGTGTGCTCTGTTTTCATCCCTCAGTCTTCTCCACCAATGTCCTCTGTTTTCATCCCTCAGTCTTCTCTACCAGTGTCCTCTGTTTTCATCCCTCAGTCTTCTCTACCAGTGTCCTCTGTTTTCATCCCTCAGTCTTCTCTACCAGTGTCCTCTGTTTTCATCCCTCAGTCTTCTGTACCAGTGTCCTCTGTTTTCATCCCTCAGTCTTCTCCACCAGTGTCCTCTGTTTTCATCCCTCAGTCTTCTCTACCAGTGTCCTCTGTTTTCATCCCTCGGTCTTGTCTTCTCCACCAGTGTCCTCTGTTTTCATCCCTCGGTCTTCTCCACCAGTGTCCTCTGTTTTCATCCCTCAGTCCCTTGTTTTCTCCACCAGTGTCCTCTGTTTTCATCCCAGTCTTCTCTACCAGTGTCCTCTGTTTTCATCCCCCAGTCTTCTCTATCAGTGTCCTCTGTTTTCATCCCTCAGTCGTCTCTACCAGTGTCCTCTGTTTTCATCCCTCAGTCATCTCATCCCTCAGTCTTCTCTACCAGTGTCCTCTGTTTTCATCCCTCAGTCTTCTCTACCAGTGTCCTCTGTTTTCATCCCTCAGTCTTCTCTACCAGTGTCCTCTGTTTTCATCCTCAGTCTTCTACCAGTGTCCTCAGTCTTCTCTCCACCAATGTCTGTTTTTTCATCCCAGTCACCAGTGTCCTCTGTTTTCATCCCTCTCTTCTCCACCAGTGTCCTCTGTTTTCATCCCAGTCTTCTCTACCAGTGTCCTCTGTTTTCATCCCTCAGTCTTCTCTACCAGTGTCCTCTGTTTTCATCCCTCAGTCGTCTCTACCAGTGTCCTCTGTTTTCATCCCTCAGTCTTCTCTACCAGTGTCCTCTGTTTTCATCCCAGTCTTCTCTACCAGTGTCCTCTGTTTTCATCCCCCAGTCTTCTCTATCAGTGTCCTCTGTTTTCATCCCTCAGTCGTCTCTACCAGTGTCCTCTGTTTTCATCCCTCAGTCGTCTCTACCAGTGTCCTCTGTTTTCATCCCCCAGTCTTCTCCACCAGTGTCCTCTGTTTTCATCCCTCAGTCATCTCTACCAGTGTCCTCTGTTTTCATCCCTCAGTCGTCTCTACCAGTGTCCTATGTTTTCATCCCTCAGTCGTCTCTACCAGTGTCCTCTGTTTTCATCCCTCAGTCGTCTCTACCAGTGTCCTCTGTTTTCATCCCTCAGTCGTCTCTACCAGTGTCCTCTGTTTTCATCCCTCAGTCGTCTCTACCAGTGTCCTCTGTTTTCATCCCTCAGTCTTCTCCACCCGTGTCCTCTGTTTTCATCCCTCGGTCTTCTCCAGCAGTGTCCTCTGTTTTCCCATCCCTCCAGTGTCCTCTGTTTTCATCCAGTCACCAGTGTCCTCTGTTTTCATCCCTCGGTCTTCTCCAGCAGTGTCCTCTGTTTTCATCCCTCAGTCTTCTCCAGCAGTGTCCTCTGTTTTCATCCCTCGGTCTTCTCCACCAGTGTCCTCTGTTTTCATCCCTCGGTCTTCTCCAGCAGTGTCCTCTGTTTTCATCCCTCAGTCTTCTCCAGCAGTGTCCTCTGTTTTCATCCCTCGGTCTTCTCCACCAGTGTCCTCTGTTTTCATTCCTCAGTCTTCTCTACCAGTGTCCTCTGTTTTCATCCCTCAGTCTTCTCCAGCAGTGTCTTCTGTTTTTATCCCTCAGTCTTCTCTAACAGTGTCCTGTGTTTTCATCCCTCAGTCTTCTCCACCAGTGTCCTGTGTTTTCATCCCTCAGTCTTCTCTATCAGTGTCTTCTGTTTTTATTCCTCAGTTGTCTCCATGGAATTGACCAATAATATCACAGTGTGCATTCAATGGCACCATTTTCCCTGTGGACCCTGGTCAAAGGCAGTGCACTATATAGCTGACAGAGTGCCTTCTGGGACAAGGACATGGTCTGGATGATTACGATACAGTAAATTGTTTGTGGTGTCGCCTTCATTAGAATTCCTGTGTTGCAGTCTTAGTCTGTCTCCTGTCTCTGGTGGCTTGGCCTAAAATAAAAAACAAACATGGCCTAAAATAAAACACAAACATGGCCTAAAATAAAACACAAACATGGCCTAACAAACTCACAAACATGGCCTAACAAACTCACAAACATTGCCTAACAAACTCACAAACATGGCCTAACAAACTCACAAAACATCACACAAACATGTCCTAACAAACTCACAAACATGGCCTAACAAACTCACAAACATGGCCTAACAAAACACAAACATGTCCTAACAAACATGGGCGCAAATGCACAAACACTCATGGGCATGTGCACCACATACGCACACACACATTTACCCCTTAACCGCCCACCCACATATTCACACAAACAGATTCACAGCACAGAGACTAATGCATAATTCATTGTAATATAGCAAATGATGTATGGTTCTGTGGGTGCCAGCAACACTATAATAACAGACCTAATGCACTAGCTGACAAATCTGTAACACTCCAGATGTAAGACATGATCGCACCTAATTCCATCAATAACAGGAGAGAGCTATAGAGAGAGAGAGGTAGAGAGAGAGAGGTATAGAGAGAGAGAGGTAGAGAGGTAGAGGTAGAGAGAGATATATATATATATAGAGAGAGAGAGAGACGTAGAGAGAGAGGTAGAGAGAGGTAGAGGTAGAGGTAGAGAGGTAGAGGTAGAGAGGTAGAGGTAGAGAGAGAGAGATATAGAGAGAGAGGTGGAGGTAGAGGTGGAGAGAGGTAGAGAGAGGTAGAGGTGGAGAGAGGTAGAGAGAGGTAGAGGTAGAGAGAGGTAGAGAAGGTAGAGAGAGGTAGAGGTAGAGAGAGGTAGAAAGAGAGGTAGAGGTAGAGAGAGGTAGAAATAGAGGTAGAGAGAGGTAGAAATAGAGGTAGAGAGTTAGAGAGAGGTAGAGGTATAGAGAGAGGTAGAGGTAGAGGTATAGAGAGAGGTAGAGGTAGAGAGGTAGAGAGAGGTAGAGGTAGAGAGGTAGAGAGAGGTAGAGGTAGAGGTAGAGAGAGGTAGAGGTAGAGAGAGGTAGAAAGAGAGGTAGAGGTAGAGAGAGGTAGAGGTAGAGAGAGGTAGAAATAGAGGTAGAGAGAGGTAGAGAGAGGTAGAGAGAGGTAGAGAGAGGTAGAGGTAGAGAGATAGAAAGAGAGGTAGAGGTAGAGAGAGGTAAAGGTAGAGGTAGAGAGAGGTAGAGCTAGAGGTAGAGACAGGTAGAGGTAGAGGTAGAGACAGGTAGAGGTAGAGGTAGAGACAGGTAGAGGTAGAGGTAGAGGTAGAGAGAGTTAGAGCTAGAGACAGGTAGAGGTAGAGAGAGTTAGAGGTAGAGGTAGAGAGAGGTAGAGAGAGGTAGAGAGAGGTAGAGGTAGAGAGAGAGAGAGAGAGGTAGAGGTAGAGGTAGAGGTAGAGAGAGGTAGAGGTAGAGGTAGAGAGAGGTAGAAAGAGAGGTAGAGGTAGAGAGAGGTAGAAAGAGAGGTAGAGGTAGAGAGAGGTAGAGGTAGAGAGAGGTAGAGGTAGAGAGAGGTAGAGAGTAGAGAGAGAGGGTAGAGAGGTAGAGAGGTAGAGAGAGGTAGAGAGAGGTAGAGAGATGTAGAGGTAGAGAGAGGTAGAAAGAGAGGTAGGTAGAGAGAGGTAGAGGTAGAGGTAGAGAGAGGTAGAAAGAGAGGTAGAGAGAGGTAGAGGTAGAGAGATAGAAAGAGAGGTAGAGGTAGAGAGAGGTAAAGGTAGAGGTAGAGAGAGGTAGAGCTACAGGTAGAGACAGGTAGAGGTAGAGGTAGAGACAGGTAGAGGTAGAGGTAGAGGTAGAGACAGGTAGAGGTAGAGGTAGAGGTAGAGAGAGTTAGAGCTAGAGACAGGTAGAGGTAGAGAGAGTTAGAGGTAGAGGTAGAGAGAGGTAGAGGTAGCGAGAGGTAGAGGTAGAGGTAGAGAGAGGTAGGGGTAGAGAGAAGTAGAGGTAGGGGTAGAGAGAAGTAGAGGTAGAGGTAGAGAGAGGTAGAGAGAGGTAGAGGTAGAGGTAGAGAGAGGTAGAGGTAGAGAGAGGTAGAGGTAGAGAGAGGTAGAGAGAGGTAGAGAGAGGTAGAGAGAGGTAGAGAGAGGTAGGGGTAGAGAGAAGTAGAGGTAGAGGTAGAGAGGGGTAGAGAGAGGTAGAGAGGTAGGGGTAGAGAGAAGTAGAGGGTAGAGGTAGAGGGGTAGAGAGAGGTAGAGAGAGGTAGAGAGAGGTAGAGGTAGAGAGAGAGAGAGAGAGGTAGAGGTAGAGAGAGGTAGAGGTAGAGGTAGAGGTAGAGAGAGGTAGAGGTAGAGGTAGAGAGAGAGAGAGGTAGAAAGAGAGGTAGAGGTAGAGGTAGAGAGAGAGGTAGAGGTAGAGAGGTAGAGGTAGAGAGAGGTAGAGGTAGAGAGAGAGAGGTAGAGAGAGGTAGAAATAGAGGTAGAGAGAGAGTAGAGGAGGTAGAGAGGTAGAGAGAGGTAGAGAGAGAGTAGAGAGATGAGAGGTAGAGAGAGGTAGAGAGAGAGGTAGGTAGAG
Organism: Oncorhynchus nerka; assembly: GCF_034236695.1. Classification (NCBI taxonomy): domain Eukaryota; kingdom Metazoa; phylum Chordata; class Actinopteri; order Salmoniformes; family Salmonidae; genus Oncorhynchus; species Oncorhynchus nerka. The sequence continues at coordinate 9,002,506 of NC_088402.1, forward strand.
AGAGGTAGAGGTAGAGGTAGAGGTAGAGGGTAAAGGTAGAGGTAGAGAGAGGTAGAGCTAGAGGTAGAGACAGGTAGAGGTAGAGGTAGAGGTAGAGACAGGTAGAGGTAGAGGTAGAGAGAGTTAGAGCTAGAGACAGGTAGAGGTAGAGAGAGTTAGAGGTAGAGACAGGTAGAGGTAGAGGTAGAGGTAGAGACAGGTAGAGGTAGAGGTAGAGGTAGAGAGAGTTAGAGCTAGAGACAGGTAGAGGTAGAGAGAGTTAGAGGTAGAGGTAGAGAGAGGTAGAGGTAGCGAGAGGTAGAGGTAGAGGTAGAGAGAGGTAGGGGTAGAGAGAAGTAGAGGTAGAGAGAAGTAGAGGTAGAGAGAGGTAGAGGTAGAGAGAAGTAGAGGTAGAGAGAGGTAGAGGTAGAGAGAGGTAGAGAGAGGTAGAGAGAGGTAGAGAGAGGTAGGGGTAGAGAGAAGTAGAGAGAGGTAGAGAGAGGTAGAGAGAGGTAGAGAGAGGTAGGGGTAGAGAGAAGTAGAGGTAGAGGTAGAGAGGGGTAGAGAGAGGTAGAGAGAGGTAGAGAGAGAGAGAGAGAGAGAGAGGTAGAGAGAGGTAGAGAGAGGTAGAGAGAGGTAGAGGTAGAGAGAGAGAGAGGTAGAGGTAGAGAGAGGTAGAGAGAGGTAGAGAGACGTAGAGGTAGAGAGAGGTAGAGAGAGGTAGAGGTAGAGAGAGGTAGAGAGAGTTAGAGATAGAGGTAGAGAGAGGTAGAGGTAGAGGTAGAGAGAGGTAGAGAGAGGTAGAGAGAGGTAGAGGTAGAGGTAGAGGTAGAGGTAGAGAGAGGTAGAGGTAGAGGTAGAGGTAGAGAGGTAGAGGTAGAGGTAGAAAGAGAGGTAGAGGTAGAGAGAGTTAGAAAGAGAGGTAGAGGTAGAGAGAGGTAGAAATAGAGGTAGAGAGAGAGGTAGAGGTATAGAGAGGTAGAAAGAGAGGTAGAGAGAGAGGTAGAGGTAGAGAGGTAGAGAGATCACTGTGTTAGTGATAGACTGATAGGGGACTCCTGTCCATCTCTGTCCTGTGTATATCACTGTAGAGAGAGGTAGAGAGAGAAGGTAGGGTAGAGAGGTAGAGCTAGAGCTAGAGGTAGAGACAGGTAGAGGTAGAGGTAGAGACAGGTAGAGGTAGAGGTAGAGACAGGTAGAAAGAGAGGTAGAAAGAGAGGTAGAGGTAGAGAGATAGAAAGAGAGGTAGAGGTAGAGGTAGAGGTAGAGAGATAGAAAGAGAGGTAGAGGTAGAGGTAGAGGTAGAGGTAGAGAGAGGTAGAGCTAGAGGTAGAGACAGGTAGAGGTAGAGGTAGAGACAAGTAGAGGTAGAGGTAGAGGTAGAGAGAGTTAGAGCTAGAGGTAGAGACAGGTAGAGGTAGAGAGAGGTAGAGGTAGAGGTAGAGAGAGGTAGAGGTAGCGAGAGGTAGAGGTAGAGGTAGAGAGAGGTAGGGGTAGAGAGAAGTAGAGGTAGAGGTAGAGAGAGGTAGAGAGAGGTAGAGAGAGGTAGAGAGAGGTAGCGAGAGGTAGAGGTAGAGGTAGAGAGAGGTAGGGGTAGAGAGAAGTAGAGGTAGAGAGAGGTAGAGAGAGGTAGAGAGACGTAGAGGTAGAGAGAGGTAGAGAGAGGTAGAGGTAGAGAGAGTTAGAGGTAGAGGTAGAGGTAGAGAGAGGTAGAGAGAGGTAGAGAGAGGTAGAGAGAGGTAGAGAGAGGTAGAGGTAGAGAGAGGTAGAGAGAGGTAGAGGTAGAGAGAGGTAGAGGTAGAGAGAGGTAGAGGTAGACGTAGAGAGGTAGAGAGAGGTAGAAAGAGAGGTAGAGGTAGAGAGAGGTAGAAATAGAGGTAGAGGTAGAGAGAGGTAGAAATAGAGGTAGAGAGAGAGGTAGAGGTATAGAGAGGTAGAAAGAGAGTTAGAGAGACAGGTAGAGGTAGAGAGGTAGAGAGAGGTAGAGAGATAGAGAGAGGTAGAGGTATAGAGAGGTAGAAAGAGAGGTAGAGGTAGAGGTAGAGGTAGAGAGATAGAAAGAGAGGTAGAGGTAGAGGTAGAGGTAGAGGTAGAGAGAGGTAGAGGTAGAGGTAGAGGTAGAGAGAGGTAGAGGTAGAGGTAGAGAGAGGTAGAGGTAGAGGTAGAGAGAGGTAGACGTAGAGAGGTAGAGGTAGAGGTAGAGGTAGAGAGAGGTAGAGAGAGGTAGAGGTAGAGGTAGAGGTAGAGAGAGGTAGAGGTAGAGAGAGGTAGAGAGAGGTAGAGAGAGGTAGAGAGAGGTAGGGGTAGAGAGAAGTAGAGGTAGAGGACTTCGACTTACATACAGGAAGCCAAATGTACTAAACTTTTGAGTGCCGGTTATTTTCACAGTAGGAAGAACACCGATCGTGATATTTTCAATCCACTCCCCTCTGTTTTGTCTCAATAAATAAATGTCCAAAATAAACCAATGTCACAAACCACACTCTGTGATGTCATAATAAATCACTCTCTGCAATGTCAAACTGTTTTCAATTATGTCATAATAAATCATTATTTGTCATAAATAGTCATCTGTGATGTCGCCAACCCTTTGTCTCTCATCTCACATATAGGATGCCATGAACCATTCTCTGTCAATCACAAACATCTCCCTGTGATGTCACAAACACACTCTATCCTCCTCCCCTCAGTGATGTTATAATAATAATAATTCAACTTCTTCTCAGGTCTGGGTAATTCCAGAGCCTTTTGAAACATCCAGCGAGGCATTAGAGGAGATTTGTTCAATAAGCTCCCAGGTCCCCGTCTTTGAAGGTGGATCACTGTGTTAGTGATAGACTGATAGGGACTCCTGTCTCTCTGTCCTGTGTATATCACTGTGTTAGTGATAGACTGATAGGGACTCCTCTGTCCTGTGTATATCACTGTGTTAGTGATAGACTGATAGGGACTCCTCTGTCCTGTGTATATCACTGTGTTAGTGACTGAGGGACTGTCCTGTGTATAGGGTGATAGACTCTCTCTGTCCTGTGTATATCACTGTGTTAGTAATAGACTGATAGGGACTCCTCTGTCCTGTGTATATCACTGTGTTAGTGATAGACTGATAGGGACTCCTCTGTCCTGTGTATATCACTGTGTTAGTAATAGACTGATAGGGACTCCTCTGTCCTGTGTATATCACTGTGTTAGTGATAGACTGATAGGGACTCCTCTGTCCTGTGTATATCACTGTGTTAGTAATAGACTGATAGGGACTCCTCTGTCCTGTGTATATCACTGTGTTAGTAATAGACTGATAGGGACTCCTCTGTCCTGTGTATATCACTGTGTTAGTGATAGACTGATAGGGACTCCTCTGTCCTGTGTATATCACTGTGTTAGTGATAGACTGATAGGGACTCCTCTGTCCTGTGTATATCACTGTGTTAGTGATAGACTGATAGGGACTCCTCTGTCCTGTGTATATCACTGTGTTAGTGATAGACTGATAGGGACTCCTCTGTCCTGTGTATATCACTGTGTTAGTGACTGATAGACTGATAGGGGGACTCCTCTGTCCTGTGTATATCACTGTGTTAGTGATAGACTGATAGGGACTCCTCTGTCCTGTGTATATCACTGTGTTAGTGATAGACTGATAGGGACTCCTCTGTCCTGTGTATATCACTGTGTTAGTGATAGACTGATAGACTGATAGGGACTCTCTGTCCTGTGTATATCACTGTGTTAGTGATAGACTGATAGGGACTCCTCTGTCCTGTGTATATCACTGTGTTAGTGATAGACTGATAGGGACTCCTCTGTCCTGTGTATATCACTGTGTTAGTGATAGACTGATAGGGACTCCTCTGTCCTGTGTATATCACTGTGTTAGTGATAGACTGATAGGGACTCCTCTGTCCTGTGTATATCACTGTGTTAGTGATAGACTGATAGGGACTCCTCTGTCCTGTGTATATCACTGTGTTAGTGATAGACTGATAGGGACTCCTCTGTCCTGTGTAGTGATAGACTGATCACTGTGTTAGTGTGATAGACTGATAGGGACTCCTCTGTCCTGTGTATATCACTGTGTTAGTGACAGACTGATAGGGACTCCTCTGTCCTGTGTATATCACTGTGTTAGTGATAGACTGATAGGGACTCCTCTGTCCTGTGTATATCACTGTGTTAGTGATAGACTGATAGGGACTCCTCTGTCCTGTATATCACTGTATTGTGATAGACTCTGTCCTGTGTCCTGTGTTATCACTGTCCTGTTAGTGACAGACTGATAGGGACTCCTCTGTCCTGTGTATATCACTGTGTTAGTGACTGAGACTGATATCACTGTGTTAGTAATAGACTGATAGGACTGTGTTAGTAATAGACTGTCTCACTGTGTTAGTGATAGACTGATAGGGACTCCTCTGTCCTGTGTATATCACTGTGTTAGTGATAGACTGATAGGGACTCCTCTGTCCTGTGTATATCACTGTGTTAGTGACAGACTGATAGGGACTCCTCTGTCCTGTGTATATCACTGTGTTAGTGATAGACTGATAGGGACTCCTCTGTCCTGTGTATATCACTGTGTTAGTGATAGACTGATAGGGACTCCTCTGTCCTGTGTATATCACTGTGTTAGTGACAGACTGATAGGGACTCCTCTGTCCTGTGTATATCACTGTGTTAGTGACAGACTGATAGGGACTCCTCTGTCCTGTGTATATCACTGTGTTAGTGATAGACTGATAGGGACTCCTCTGTCCTGTGTATATCACTGTGTTAGTGACAGACTGATAGGGACTCCTCTGTCCTGTGTATATCACTGTGTTAGTGACAGACTGATAGGGACTCCACTGTCCTGTGTATATCACTGTGTTAGTGATAGACTGATAGGGACTCTGTCCTCACTGACTCCTGTCCTGTATATCACTGTGTTAGTGATAGACTGATAGGGACTCCTCTGTCCTGTGTATATCACTGTGTTAGTGATAGACTGATATATCACTGGGACTGATAGGGACTCCTCCTGTCCTGTGTATATCACTGTCCTGTCCTGTATATCACTGTGTTAGTGATAGACTGATAGGGACTCCTCTGTCCTGTGTATATCACTGTGTTAGTGATAGACTGATAGGGACTCCTCTGTCCTGTGTATATCACTGTGTTAGTGATAGACTGATAGGGACTCCTCTGTCCTGTGTATATCACTGTGTTAGTGATAGACTGATAGGGACTCCTCTGTCCTGTGTATATCACTGTGTTAGTGATAGACTGATAGGGACTCCTCTGTCCTGTGTACTAGTCATAGACTGTGTTAGTGATAGACTGATAGGTCCTGTGTATATCACTGTGTTAGTGATAGACTGACTCCTCTGTCCTGTGTATATCACTGTGTTAGTGACAGACTGATAGGGACTCCTCTGTCCTGTGTATATCACTGTGTTAGTGATAGACTGATAGGGACTGATAGGGACTCTCTGTCCTGTGTATATCACTGTGTTAGTGATAGACTGATAGGGACTCCTCTGTCCTGTGTATATCACTGTGTTAGTGACTGAGACTGTCCTGTGTATATCACTGTGTTATAGACTGGACTCCTCTGTCCTGTGTATATCACTGTGTTAGTAGACTGAGACTGTCCTGTGTATATCACTGTGTTAGTGATAGACTGATAGGGACTCTCTGTCCTGTGTATATCACTGTGTTAGTGATAGACTGATAGGGACTCTGTCTGTCCTGTGTTATGATCACTCTGTCCTGTTATATCACTGTGAGTGAGACTGATAGGGACTCCTCTGTCCTGTGTATATCACTGTGTTAGTGATAGACTGATAGGGACTCCTCTGTCCTGTGTATATCACTGTGTTAGTGACAGACTGATAGGGACTCCTGTCTCTATGTCCTGTGTATATCACTGTGTTAGTGACAGACTGATAGGGACTCCTCTGTCCTGTGTATATCACTGTGTTAGTGACAGACTGATAGGGACTCCTGTCTCTCTGTCCTGTGTATATCACTGTGTTAGTGATAGACTGATAGGGACTCCTGTCTCTATGTCCTGTGTATATCACTGTGTTAGTGATAGACTGATAGGGACTCCTGTTTCTCTGTCCTGTGTATATCACTGTGTTAGTGATAGACTGATAGGGACTCCACTGTCCTGTGTATATCACTGTGTTAGTGATAGACTGATAGGGACTCCTCTGTCCTGTGTATATCACTGTGTTAGTGACAGACTAGTGATATCACTGTTATAGACTGATAGGGACTGTGTTAGTCACTGAGTGATAGACTGATAGGGACTCCTGTTTCTATGTCCTGTGTATATCACTGTGTTAGTGATAGACTGTCTCTCTGTCCTGTGTATATCACTGTGTTAGTGATAGACTGATAGGGACTCCACTGTCCTGTGTATATCACTGTGTTAGTGATAGACTGATAGGGACTCCTCTGTCCTGTGTATATCACTGTGTTAGTGATAGACTGATAGGGACTCCTCTGTCCTGTGTGATAGACTGATAGGGACTCCTCTGTCCTGTGTACATCACTGTGTTAGTGACAGACTGATAGGGACTCCTGTCTCTCTGTCCTGTGTATATCACTGTGTTAGTGATAGACTGATAGGGACTCCTGTCTCTCTGTCCTGTGTATATCACTGTGTTAGTGATAGACTGATAGGGACTCCTGTCTCTGTCCTGTGTATATCACTGTGTTAGTGATAGACTGACAAAATGATGTCTCGGTTGTGTCTCAAATACTATCCTATTCCCTACATAGTGCAATACATTTTACCATGGGCCCTGTGTTAGTGATAGACTGACAGAATGATGTCTCGGTTGTGTCTCAAATACTATCCTATTCCCTACATAGTGCAATACATTTTACCATGGGCCCATAGTTATTACAGTGCCATGTGAGACCCAGGTTCCCTGGTTGTATAGTCTTTAGGACCTTAGAGACAGGAACGGGGTAACCCACACTAATGTTCAACAAGGGTGTGGAAATCGGGCGAGCATTATAATTCATTCATGTCTGAATCCTGTTGATTTCGTATGATTAATACAAAGTTTCTGATAACCGACGGGCATAGAAACCAAGGTAATGAACTAGTATATAGAACTAGTGTGTGTTCATTGGTGGACTTCATGGAGTAATCAGGCAGCCTTATCAGTCAAACAGGAAGTGGAGAAAATAGAGCACAGTGAGTGTAAGTTACAGTAGGTGACATCACATCACAGAGTGATGGTATTTCAGAACCCAATGAGTGGTAATGGCAAGGGATACTTCACTATTCCTCACACTAATAACTATAATCAATATCACTTATTGAAGATCAGACATGTTTTGATTATCTTGCAGTTTAGTTAAGATATTCAATCCACCTGATACTCCTTAGGTAGAGCTGATACAGCGAAACAGTCAGCAAAACCCCTGTGTGTCCCAGATGGCTCCCTACTGCCTTCCTAGTGCACTACATTTGGTAGAAAGTAGTGCACTACATTTGACTCGAGCTCTGGTAGAAAGTAGTGCAGTACATTTGACTCGAGCTCTGGTAGAAAGTAGTGCACTACATTTGACTCGAGCTCTGGTAGAAAGTAGTGCACTACATTTGACTAGAGCTCTGGTAGAAAGTAGTGCACTACATTTGACTAGAGCTCTGGTAGAAAGTAGTGCACTACATTTGACTAGAGCTCTGGTAGAAAGTAGTGCACTACATTTGACTAGAGCTCTGGTAGAAAGTAGTGCACTACATTTGACTAGATCTCTGGTAGAAAGTAGTGCACTACATTTGACTACTCTGGTAGAAAGTAGTGCTCTACATTTGACTAGAGCTCTGGTAGAAAGTAGTGCTCTATATGGGGAAATCGGGTGCCATTTAGGACACATCACTGTTTCTGTAGCTTGAAAATAAATGATTGTTATTCACATAACTTTCTAGAGGAAAGAAATGCACTATATATGTAAAACACGTCGGTGTGTGTCCAGCCCCGGGCTGAAGTTAAGCATCTTCAGATGGAAAATACATTCTTTTGATTATCGATTAGTTTTAGTCATGTATATCTTACAGGTATGAGCAGACATGCCTACACACACATACACACACACACACACACACACACACACACACACACACACACACAGCATAATTGGGAGCAAGTCCATGGAGAAAGCAGCCATTTGTATTGAATACACTAAAACCCAAATGGTTCTATCTAGTACCAAAATAAGGGTTATTTGGCTTGTAACCATCACGGAACCCTTTTTGGTTCTATATGGAATCTTTTTTTTAAGGTTCTATAAAAAACTACGTTGATAAGGTTCTATATTAAACAATTATGGGGCTATAAAGAACCTTTTCCCTTTGGTTCTATAAAGAATTACGTTGATAAGGTTCTATATTAAACCTGTATGGGGCTATAATGAACCTTTTCTTAAGGTTCTATAAAGAACTACGTTCCCACTATTAATGTCACGACTTCTGCCAAAGTTGGTGCCCCTCCTTGTTCGGGCGGGGTTCGGAGGTCGCCGTCACCGGCTTTCAAGCTGCCACCGATCTGCAAATGCGCTACGCTAAATGCTAATAGTATTAGTTAAAACTCAAAAGTTCATTAAAATACACATGCAGGGTATCAAATTAAAGCTACACTCGTTGTGAATCCAGGCAACAAGTCAGATTTTTAAAATGCTTTTCGGCGACAGCATGAGAAGTTATTATCTGATAGCATGCACCAATACACTACAACACAAAAGCACAGCAGGGGACGTAAACAAAATAATTAGCATTTCGGCGTTACACAAACCGCACAATAAAATATAAAACAGTCATTACCTTTCACCATCTTCTTTGTTGGCACTCCTAGATGTCCCATAAACACTATTGGGTCTTTATTTAGATTAAATCGGGCCATATAAAGCCAAGATATCGTTATATGTAGACTGTGTGATAAACAAAAAAAACAGCGATTTCACAACGTAACGTCATTTTTTAAAATTCAAAAAGTAGACGATAAACTTTCACAAAACACTTCGAAATACGTTTGTAATGCTACTTTGGGTATTAGTAAACGTTAATAAGCGATAAAAATCATCCGTAGGCGATGTAAAAATCATTAGCTGTCGTCTTGGAAAAAATTTCACGAGAGAGCTCTTCCAGAATGATCTGGGCGGAGACTGGAGGTAAGTGGTGCCCCTGTTTCGGTTCAACCAAGAATCAAAGATGATTCAATTCACAAGACTCTAGACAACATGGGGATGCTGTGGGAGTTGAATGCTAATTCGGCTCACTGTTAACAATTGCTGGAAGTGGCGCAAGGATATTTATTTCCATTTTCTGTGATCAGGTTTTCCTGCGCTTTCCGATGTAACGCACGTTATGTTATAGCCACAGTCGTGATTTAACCAGTTTTAAAAACGTCCGAGGGTTTCCTATCCACACATTCTAACCATATGAACGTACTATATTCCTGGCATGAGTAGCAGGGCGCTGAAATGTTGCGCGATTTTTAACAAAATTTTCAAAAAAGTAGAGGGTAGGAGCAACTGGTTTAACCCTCTGGTTCCCACGATGTTTTTTGCGTGTTTGTTCCTTGTCTAGTGTTATCTGTCTTCTGTGTTATGGTGTGTTTTCCCTGCGTGCAATTTATGGTTGATTATTTTTTTCGAGTAAAGTACGTTATTTAACTGAGTTCTGTGCCCTGCGCCTGACTCCGTCCTCACCTCTGATAACTGATACATGACAATTAAACCCATATGGTGCTATAAAGAACCCTTTCCTAACATTCTATAAAGAACCATTAATAGAATGTTCTATGAAGCACCATAACATAATTCCACGATGGTTACAACCCTTTTTTGTGCAATATAGAACCCTTTAGTCAAGTTCAAATTCGACCTAGAGTAGGGTTCAATATAGAACCCTTTAGTCAAGTTCAAATTCGACCTAGAGTATGGTTCAATATAGAACCCTTTAGTCAACACCTAGAGTGTGGTTCAATATAGAACCCTTTAGTCAAGTTCAAATTCGACCTAGAGTGTGGTTCAATATAGAACCCTTTAGTCAAGTTCAAATTCGACCTAGAGTATGGTTCAATAAAGAACCTTTCTCAATCTCAAAGGTTTTTTAATAGTACCATGTACATTATTTGTTTTATTCTGGTTTAATAGCTGTATTATTCTGCTGGGGGTCCCTGAGGAGAGAATTCAGAACCACTGATTTAGTTCACAGTTCTCACTAGGCCATCAGTGAATATTTCGCAACAAACTTCATCACATACAGTTGAAGTCAGAAGTTTACATACACTTTAGCCAAATACATTTAAACTCAGTTTTTTCATAATTCTTGATATTTAATCCGCGTAAAAATTCCCTGTTTTAGGTCAGTTAGGATCAACACTTTAATTTAAAAAATGTGAAATGTCAGAATAATAGTATAGAGTATGATTTATATCATCTTTTATTTCTTTCATCACATTCCCAGTGGGTCAGAAGTTTACATACACAATTAGTATTTGGTAGCGTTGCCTTTAAAATGATTCCCTTGGGTCAAACGTTTTGGGTAGCCTTCCACAAGCTTCCCACAATACGTTTTAATGATCACTCAAAGAGTAAAGAACCCTTTTGTGAACTGCAATAGACCGTTGAATTGCTCAGAGGATTATTTGAGTCCAAGTCACCTTTCTCAAAGACTCACAATGACTCTACCATGTGTAACAGAACATTTTCCCCATGACATCTCCCATTAGCTATGTGAGGCTGTGAGAGGCCATTTCAACACTATGTATGGGGAGAGGGACGGAAGGGGGCAGGGAGGGAGGAAGGGGGAGAGGGAGTGAAGGAACCAGGGTGGAAGGGGAGAGGGGGTAGGGAGGAAGGGAGGAAGGGGAGAGGGAGGAAGGAACCAGGGTGGAAGGGGAGAGGGGGTAGGGAGGAAGGAGGAAGGGGGAGAGGGAGGGAAGAAGGCAGGAAGGAAGGGAGAGAGGGAGGGAAGAAGGCAGGAAGGAGGAGGGAAGAAGGCAGGAAGGAGGCGGGAAGGAAGGGAGAGAGGGAGGGAAGAAGGCAGGAAGGAAGGGAGAGAGGGAGGGAAGAAGGCAGGAAGGAAGGGAGAGAGGGAGGGAAGGAGGCGGGAAGGAAGGGAGAGAGGGAGGGAAGGAGGCGGGAAGGAAGGGAGAGAGGGAGGGAAGAAGGCAGGAAGGAGGCGGGAAGGAAGGGAGAGAGGGAAGAAGGCAGGAAGGAAGGGAGAGAGGGAGGGAAGAAGGCAGGAAGGAGGCAGGAAGGAAGGGAGAGAGGGAGGGAAGAAGGCAGGAAGGAGGCAGGAAGGAAGGGAGAGAGGGAGGGAAGAAGAAGGCAGGAAGGAAGGGAGAGAGGGAGGGAAGAAGGCAGGAAGGAGGCAGGAAGGAAGGGAGAGAGGGAGGCAAGAAGGCAGGAAGGAAGGGAGAGAGGAGGAGGCAGGAAGGAAGGAGGCAGGAAGGAAGGGAGAGAGGGAGGGAAGAAGGCAGGAAGGAAGGGAGAGAGGGAGGGAAGGAGGCGGGAAGGAGGCAGGAAGGAAGGGAGAGAGGGAGGGAAGGAGGCAGGAAGGAAGGGAGAGAGGGAGGGAACAATGGTGACATTGTCTATCAAACTGTAAAAAATGTCAGGCAACAGAACCAGTTACAAATTAATTATCTGATCATCAATGAATTCAAGGCAATTTGTTGTTTAACGTCACAAATCATTAGGTCTTATGGAAGGGAGAGAGAGAACAAATCATTAGGTATGGAAGGGAGAGAGAGAACAAATCATTAGGTATGGAAGGGAGAGAGAGAACAAATCATTAGGTCTTGTGGAAGGGAGAGAGAGAGCAAATCATTAGGTATGGAAGGGAGAGAGAGAGTAAATCATTAGGTCTGGAAGGGAGAGAGAACAAATCATTAGGTATGGAAGGGAGAGAGAGAACAAATCATTAGGTCTTGTGGAAGGGAGAGAGAGAACAAATCATTAGGTCTGGAAGGGAGAGAGAGAACAAATCATTAGGTCTGGAAGGGAGAGAGAGAACAAATCATTAGGTCTGGAAGGGAGAGAGAGAACAAATCATTAGGTCTGGAAGGGAGAGAGAGAGCAAATCATTAGGTCTGGAAGGGAGAGAGAGAACAAATCATTAGGTCTGGAAGGGAGAGAGAGAGCAAATCATTAGGTCTGGAAGGGAGAGAGAGAACAAATCATTAGGTCTGGAAGGGAGAGAGAGAGCAAATCATTAGGTCTTGTGGAAGAGAGAGAGAGAACAAATCATTAGGTCTTGTGGAAGAGAGAGAGAGAACAAATCATTAGGTATGGAAGGGAGAGAGAGAGCAAATCATTAGGTCTTGTGGAAGGGAGAGAGAGAACAAATCATTAGGTCTGGAAGGGAGAGAGAGAACAAATCATTAGGTCTTGTGGAAGGGAGAGAGAGAACAAATCATTAGGTCTTGTGGAAGGGAGAGAGCAAATCATTAGGTCTGGAAGGGAGAGAGAGAACAAATCATTAGGTCTGGAAGGGAGAGAGAGAACAAATCATTAGGTCTGGAAGGGAGAGAGAGAACAAATCATTAGGTCTGGAAGGGAGAGAGAGAACAAATCATTAGGTCTGGAAGGGAGAGAGAGAACAAATCATTAGGTCTGGAAGGGAGAGAGAGAACAAATCATTAGGTCTGGAAGGGAGAGAGAGAACAAATCATTAGGTCTGGAAGGGAGAGAGAGAACAAATCATTAGGTTTGAAAGGGAGAGAGATAGCAAATCATTAGGTATGGAAGGGAGAGAGAGAGCAAATCATTAGGTCTGGAAGGGAGAGAGAGAGCAAATCATTAGGTATGTCTTATGGAAGGGAGAGAGAGAACAAATCATTAGGTATGTCTTATGGAAGGGAGAGAGAGAGCACAGGAAATTATCCTTTTCTAATGTATTCTATCTCATTCCAATTATATTGTTGTTACAAAATAGAAGTTTACTGTGATCAGGGCATGGTGATATAAGAGCAACTGCTAGGCTAAATTTAAAAAACAAGGCATGCATAGCTCACCACATGATCCTCAAACCAAAGACTGGCCAAACTCCTGTTTCTAAAAGTGAATTCAAAGGCACAGCAGAATGACTATCTAGACTAATAAGGCACACATGAATGACTGTCTGGCCTAATAAGACACTGTAGAATGACTGTCTAACCTAATAAGACACTTTAGAATGACTGTCTAGCCTATTAAGGCACGGTAGAATGACTGTCTAGCATAATAAGACACTGTAGAATGACTGTATAACCTAATAAAGCACGGTAGAATGACAGTCTAACCTAATAAGACACTGTAGAATGACTGAATGACTGTCTAGCCTAACAAGGCACGGTAGAATGACTGTCTAGCATAATAAGACACTCATGAATGACTGTCTAGCCTAATAAGACACAGTGGAATGACTGTCTAACCTAATAAGGCACAGTGGAATGATTGTCTAGCCTAATAAGACACTGTAGAATGACTGTCTAGCCTAATAAGACACTGTAGAATGACTGTCTAACCTAATAAGGCACGGTAGAATGACTGTCTAACCTAATAAGGCACGGTAGAATGACTGTCTAACCTAATAATGCACGGTAGAATGACTGTCTAGCCTAATAAGGCACGGTAGAATGACTGGATGGCGGAATGACTGCCTAGCCTAATAAGACACTGTTGAATGACTGTCTAACCTAATAAGACACTTTAAAATGACTGTCTAGCCTAATAAGACACTGTAGAATGACTGTCTAGCCTAATAAAGCACGGTAGAATGACTGTCTAACCTAATAAGACACAGTAGAATGACTGTCTAACCTAATAAGGCACGGTAGAGTGACTGGATGTGGAATGACTGTCTAGCCTCATAAGACACTGTTGAATGACTGTCTAACCTAATAAGACACTTTAGAATGACTGTCTAGCCTATTAAGGCACGGTAGAATGACTGTCTAGCATAATAAGACACTGTAGAATGACTGTATAACCTAATAAAGCACGGTAGAATGACTGTCTAACCTAATAAGACACTTTAGAATGACTGTCTAACCTAATAAGGCACGGGAGAGTGACTGGATGTGGAATGACTGTCTAGCCTAATAAGACACAGTGGAATGACTGTCTAACCTAATAAGGCACAGTGGAATGACTGTCTAGCCTAATAAGACACTGTAGAATGACTGTCTAGCCTAATAAGACACTGTAGAATGACTGTATAACCTAATAAAGCACGGTAGAATGACTGTCTAACTAATAAGACACTTTAGAATGACTAACCTAATAAGGCACGGTAATGACTGGATGTGGAATGACTGTCTATTTTTGAATGACTGTCTAGCCTTATTATTTTATTAAGGCTTTTTTTGTTCATTATTATTTTATTCTATATCGAATTTTATGCTGCCTAAATGCAACATTTATTTGCATCTTGTTGAAGTGCTGCTGTTGATGTGTTGTTGAAATGCTGAGAGGTCCTGCCAGCCTGTTGTGAGTCACAAATGGTTCATGATTGATTTCTTAAATGGCAGGCTTTAGCCTTGAAATAACAACAACGTTTTAAGCTAACAAATTGCTTTAAGCAATTTTCTTTTTAACAAAAGCCACAATACCCCCACAATTCAAGCTTTGGTTTCAACTTAACACACCAAGCTCTTCATTGAGTTCTAAGTTATACTGACACAACAGTGGTAGGCCTCATCAACGATGAGTCAGCCTACAGGAAGGAAGTCAGAGACCTGGCAATGTGGTGCCAGGAAACAACCTCTCCCTCAATGTGAGCCAGACTTAGGAGCTGATCGTGGACTACAGGAAAAAGCGGGCCGAACATTAACATCGATGGGGCTGTGGTGAAGAGGGTCCAGAGTTTCAACTTCCTGGGTGTCCATATCACCAACAAACATTCATGGTGCAAATATACCAAGACAGTCTTGAAGAGGGCACGACAAAACCTTTTCCCCCTCAGGAGATTGAAAAGATTTGGCATGGGTCCCCAGATCCTCAAACATTCTACAGCTGCACCATCGAGAGCATCCTGACCAGTTGCATCACCGCCTGGTATTGCCATTGCTCGGCAGTTGGCTATAAGGTGCTACAGAGGGTAGTACGTATGGCCCAGGACGTCACTGGGGCCAAGCTTCCGGCCACCCAGGAGATATATTTTTTAAATGTTTTATTTGACCTTTATTTAGAGGGGTGTTTCTCATTGAGATAACATCTCTTCTCCAACAGATAAACCGTAGTCTGGCTTTTTATGGTGGTTTTGGAGCAGTGGCTTTTTGGAGCAGTGGCTTCTTCCTTGCTGAGTGGCATTTCAGGTTATGTCGACTTTTGTACCCGTTTCCTCAGGCATCTTCACAAGGTTCTTTGCTGTTGTTCTGGGATTGATTTGCACTTTTAGTACCAAAGTACATTCATCTCTAGGAGACAGAACGCATCTCCTTCCTGAGCGGTATGACGGCTCCATGGTCCCATGGTGTCACGAACGTCGTCAGGGAAATGACCGGACCAAGGTGCAGCGTGGTGAGCGTACAATTATTTTATTATTAATGTCGCCAACAAAAACAAACGTGAAGCTTACTATGGCTATACAGTCCACTAACAAATACAACTACCCACAACTAAGGTGGCAAAACAGGCTGCCTAAGTATGGTTCCCAATCAGAGACAACTATAGACAGCTGTCCCTGATTGAGAACAATACCCAGCCAAAACATAGAAACAGAAAACATATAAATAAAGAAACTAGAATGCCTACCCTAGTCACACCCTGGCCTAACCAAAATATAGAATTAAAGCCTCTCTACGGCCAGGGCATGACACATGGTGTTAATACTTGCATACTTTTGTTTGTACAGATGAACGTGGTGCCTTCAGGCTTTTGGAAATTGCTCCCAAGGATGAACCAGACTTGTGGAGGTCTACAATTTTTTTGCTGATGTCTTGGCTGATTTCTTCAGATTTTCCTATGATGTCAAGCAAAGAGGCACTGAGTTTGAAGGTAGGCCTTGAAATACAGCGACAGGTACACCTCCAATTGACTCAAATGATGTCAATTACCCTATCAGAAGCTTCTAAAGCCATGACATAATTTTCTGGAATTTTCCAAGATGTTTAACCTCTTCAGTCGACCCTCTTCAGTCGACCCTCTAAAATCGCGCAACATTTCAGCGCCCTGCTACTCATGCCAGGAATATAGTATATGCATTTGCTCAGTCTGTGTGGATAGAAAACACTCAGACGTTTAAAAAACTGGTTAAATCACTGCTGTGGCTTTACCAGAACGGCATTTACATCGAAAAGCACAGGAAAAACTGATCACTGAAAATGGGGAAAATATATCCATGCGCTACTTGAACCCATTGATAAACGTGAACCACAATTAATTGACTGAGGTTGCAGTACCTACAGCTTCCACAGGGTGTCTAGAGTCTTGTCATTTCCCTTCGAGTTTTTTCTTGGTCAAACACATACAGGACACCGTATCTAATCCGGTCTAGGACCGGATATTTTCGTTGAGTTTCTAGCCGGACATTTTTCCAGACGGACAGCTAATGATCTTTACATCGCCTCCTGATGAATTTTATCGCTTATTAACGTTTACTAATACCTAAAGTTGCATTACAAACGTATTTCGAAGTGTTTTGTGAAAGTTTATCGTCGACTTTTTGAATTTTAAAAAATTACGTTACGTTTTGAAACGATGTTTTTTTCGTTTATCACACAGTCTACATATAACGATATCTAGGCTTTATATGGACCGATTTAATCGAAATAAAGACCCAAATAGTGTTTATGGGACATCTAGGAGTGCCAACAAAGAAGATGGTGAAAGGTAATGAATGTTTTCTATTTTATTGTGCGGTTTGTGTAACGCCGAAATGCTAATTATTTTGTTTACGTCCCCTGTGGGTCTTTTGGGGTGTTGCATGCTATCAGATAATAGCTTCTCATGCTTTCGCCGAAAAGCATTTTAAAAATCTGACTTGTTCCCTGGATTCACAACGAGTGTAGCTTTAATTCGATACCCTGCATGTGTATTTTAATGAACTTTTGAGTTTTAACTAATACTATTAGCATTTAGCGTGGCGCATTTGCATTTCCAGAGCTCTAGTTGGGACGCAAGCGTCCCGAGTAGAAGCAACAGGTTAAAGGCACAGGCAATTTAGCGTATGTAAACTTCTGACCCACTGGAATTGTGATACAGCGAATTATAAGTGAAATAATCTGTCTTTAAACATTTGGGGTATGATGCTGCCACCACCATGCTTCACTGTGGGGATGTTTTTCATCCGCAGGGACTAGGAAACTGGTCAGAATTGAAGAAATGATGGATAGCACTAAATACAAGGAAATTCAGTTTCAGTCTCCCAGAGATTTGAGACTGGGAGACTGGGACGGAGGTTCACCTTCCAGCCTGATAAGGACCCTAAGCATACTGCTAAAGCAACACTCGAGTGGTAAACCTTGTTGAGGATAGGGGGCAGTATTTTCACTTTGAATGAATTGCGTGCCCATAGTGAACTGCATCAAACTCTGTCCTAGATTGCTAATATATGCATATTATTATTACTATTGGATAAAAAACACGCTGAAGTTTCTAAAACTTTTTGAATTATGTCTGTGAGTATAACAGAACTCATAGGGCAGGCAATCTTCCAAACAATAAGTGAAATTCTGAAAGTTGGGGCAACTTTGACGTCATCGCCCCCTCCTTTCCCAACAAGATTTGGATCTGGAAGCACTTCCTAGCCCTCCCACTAGATGTCCTCATTCAGTAGAAAGTGTAATGGAGGATTTGCTGTGAACTTTGACCTAATGGGAGGGAAAATAGTCAGTGTCCCAACAGAATGCCATTTTCCTGTGGCGCATTTCTCTGTGGGTGCTACGGCTGTTCCATTTGGCTCCAGATGAAAACGTATGATCCGGTTGGAATGTTATTGGATATATATGAAAATAATATCCTGAAGATTGATTCTCTACTTAGTTTGACCAATTTATTCGACCTGGAATATATCTTTTGGAAGTTTTCGTGCGAGTTATCTTGGACCAGTAGTCAGTTTTTGGGCACGTGAGCTGAAAGTGATAGCAAATGCAGCTACTTGGACACATTATGGAACAAAACAATGATTTATTGTGGAACTAGGACTCCTTGCACTACATTATGATGAAAGATCATCAAAGGTAAGGGAATATTTATGTTGTAATTTTGTATTTCTGTTGACTCCAACATGGCGGAGAAATACTTTTACGTCTGAGCGCCGTCTCAGATTATTGCAATGTTAGGCTTTTTCCGTAACGTTTAAAAGAAATCTGACACAGCGGTTGCATTAAGAACCAGTGTATCTTTAATTATATGTAGAACATGTATCTTTAGTCAAAGTTTAAGATGAGTATTTCTGTTATCTGGCGTAGCTTTCTATAATTCCTCCGGATATTTTGGAGGAATTTCTGAACATGGCGTCAATGTAAACCGAGATTTGTGGATATAAAAATGCATATTATCGAACAAAACATAAATTTACTGTGTAACATGTCATATGACTGTCATCTGATGAATATTTTCAAGAGGTTAGTGATTCATTTTATCTCCAATCCTGCTTTTGTGATTTTATCTTTGGCTGGAAAAAATGGCTGTGTTTTTTCTTTGGTTTGGTGGTGGTGTAACATAAATATATGTTGTGTTTTCGCTGTAAAACATTTAAAAAATCTGACACCATGGGTAGATGAACAAGATGTGTATCTTTCATTTGAGGTATTGCACTTGTTAATGTGTGGAAGTTAAATATTTCTAAAGAATATTTTTTATTCCCTGCGCCACCTTTTCAGCTGAACGGGGGGGATGGAGTTCCCTGAGGGGTTTTAAAACCTCTTAAGGCTACCCCTGACTACTGCCCCTTCTGGAGGAATTCGGTACCCATATAAAACATGATACATTTTTGTCAAAAGTTGCTAATATATGCATATAAAAAATATTATCGAATAGGAAACACTCTAAAGCTTCTAAAACCGTTTAAATGTTGTCTCTATATAAAGCAGAAGTGTCAGGGCATGCATTCTCCCAAAGTCTCTCTTGTAATGGAAAAAGTTGCCACCACTTTGACTTCATCGTATACGCACTTACCAAGCAGTTATAACCATGGGAACAGTTTCTACGTCTTCAGCGCGAAGCCTGCTTTCGATGAGGTGTCTAACTGTGAGAATCGCGCGCTCACGAGACGTTCAGCGTGCCGAAAGGTCTCGGTCACGCAAAAAAAAAGTTTACCCAATGCGCGCTTTGAAGTTTTTCTCTCTTTTCGATTGCTGTAGACCTTTATAACATGTTAAGGCTTAATTATAAACATAGTTTGACAAGTTTACTCGAAATATAATGTATACTTTCGACGTTTTGGTGCGCATCCACTATAAATTTGCATACATTTCGACCGAAATGTGGCTAGTTTGAGAACCGAAAGACACAGACTTGAAAACTGAACGCTAACTTGGTGAGTATTAACCCTTCCAGGTCTTCTGATGGAAGAACAGCAACGGTAAGGGAATATTTATGTGTTAATTTTGGGTTTCTGTCGACTCCAAGATAGAGGAGTCATTATGCTAAATGGGAGCGCCGACTCTCTATTATAGCCTAGTGAACGCAAAATGGAACGTTAAAAATAAATGTAACACAGCGATTGCATTTAGAAGAAGTTTATCTTGCTATACATATGTAAAACATGCATATTTAGTCAAAGTTTATGATGTGTATTCCTTGTTAGCTGACGTTATCTGCCGGAGCTATTTTATTTCTCCTGACATTGCAGTAGCATTTTTTGAACGATGCATAATTGTAAACAGAGATTTATGGATATATATTGCAGATTATTGAAAAAAATGAATGTACTGTGTAACATGTTATATTACTGTCATCTGATGAAGATTTCAAAAGGTTAGTGAAATGATTTTTCTTTTAATCCTGCGTTTGTTTGGTGATTGCATATTTTTTCCTACTTGGCTATGCTAATGAGGTATGTCTGCAGTGGTGGTTGGACATAAATATGTGCTATGTTTTCGCCGTAAAACATTTTAGAAATCTGACTTGCTGGGTAGATAAACAACTTGTTTATCTTTCATTTGAGCTATTTTTCTTGTTAATGTGTGGAGGTTAAATATTTTTAGGATTATTTCTTGCGTTCCATGCGGCACCTTCCAGCTGAACGTGGGGGGGAAAGTTCCCAGTTGGGTCTCAAGATCCCTGTAAGGTTAAGGTGAAACATTTAAATGTGTTGGAATGGGCTAATCAAAGCCCAGACCCCAATCCAATCGAGAATCTGTGGTATGATTTAAAGATTGCTGTACAGTAGCGGAACCCATCCCATCTTGAAGGAGCTGGAGCAGTTTTGCCTTGAAGAATGGAACAATGGACAAACATCCCAGTGGCTAGATGTGCCAAGCTTATAAAGATACACCCCAAGAGACTTGCACCTGTAATTGCTGCAAAAAGTGGCTCTACAAAGTATTGACTTTGGGGGGGGTGAATAGTTATGCATGTTCAATGTATCAGTTTTTTTGTCTTATTTCTTGTTTGTTTCACATAAAAAATATTTTGTATCTTCAAAGTGGTAGGCATGTTGTGTAAAGAAAATGATACAATAATCAAATGTAATTTCAGGTAAAAAAAATAGGGAAAATGCCGAGGGGGGTGAATACTTTCGCAAGCCACTGTAAAGCCTTTTCTTTTGAGGTGTTGATTTAGGCCACAAAGTATGAAAAGTCAGCATCTAAAAACTATGTTTGAAACACTTGAAAGTATATGTGATGTAAAAAGAGAGGTCTACTGTCTTGGGGACCTGATTATTGACTGGTTGTCATCAAGCTGTCCACTGAAGAGGAAGCTTCTCACTTTAATTAACCAGTAACTGTAATCTGGTTCAGGTTATTAATCAATCTACCAAATCAAATCAAATCCAATTTATTTATATAGCCCTTCATATCTCAAAGTGCTGTACAGAAACCCAGCCTAAAACCCCAAACAGCAAGCAATGCAGGTGTAGAAGCACGGTGGCTAGGAAAAACTCCCTAGAAAAGACAAAACCTAGGAAGAAACCTAGAGGGGAACCAGGCTATGAGGGGTGGCCAGTCCTCTTCTGGCTGTGCCGGGTGGAGATTATAACAGAACAAGGCCAAGATGTTCAAATGTTCATAAATGACCAGCATGGTCAAATAATAATAACAATCACAGGCAGAACAGTTGAAACTGGAGCAGCAGCATGGCCAGGTGGACTGGGGACAGCAAGGAGTCATCATGCCAGGTAGTCCTGAGGCATGGTCCTAGGGCCCAGGTCCTCCGAGAGAGAGAAAGAGAGAATTAGAGAGAGCATACTTAAATTCACACAGGACACTGGAAAAAACAGGAGAAGTACTCCAGATATAACAAACTGACCCTCGCCCCCCGACACATAAACTACTGCAGCATAAATACTGGAGGCTGAGACAGGAGGGATCAGGAGACACTGTGACCCCATCCGATGATACCCCCGGACAGGGCCAAACAGGAAGGATATAACCAGACCCACTTTGCCAAAGCATAGCCCCCACACCATCTTCAACCACCAACTTACCATCCTGAGACAAGGCCGAGTATAGCTCACAAAGAACTCCGCCACGGCACAACCCAAGGGGGGGTGGCACCAACCCAGACAGGAAGATCATGTCAGTGGCTCAACCCACTCAAGTGACGCACCCCTCCTAGGGACGGCATGAAAGAGCACCAGTAAGCCAGTGACTCAGCCCCTATAATAGGGTTAGAGGCAGAGAATCCCAGTGGAGAGAAGGGAACCGGCCAGGCAGAGACAGCAAGGGCGGTTCGTTGCTCCAGAGCCTTTCCGTTCACCTTCACACTCCTGGGCCAGACAACACTCAATCATATGACCCACTGAAGAGATGAGTCTTCAGTAAAGACTTAAAGGTTGAGACCGAGTCCTCGTCTCTCACATGGGTAGGCAGACCATTCCATAAAAATGGAGCTCTGTAGGAGAAAGCCCTGCCTCCAGCTGTTTGCTTAGAAATTCTAGGGACAATTAGGATGCTTGCGTCTTGTGACCGTAGCGTACGTGTAGGTATGTACGGCAGGACCAAATCAGAAAGATAGGTAGGAGCAAGCCCATGTAATGCTTTGTAGGTTAGCAGTAAAACCTTGAAATCAGCCCTTGCCTTAACAGGAAGTCAGTGTAGGGAGGCTAGCACTGGAGTAATATGATCTAATGTTTTGGTTCTAGTCAGGATTCTAGCAGCCGTATTTAGCACTAACTGAAGTTTATTTAGTGCTTTATCCGGGTAGCCTGAAAGTAGAGCATTGCAGTAGTCTAACCTAGAAGTAACAAACGCACAATTACATTTTTCTACATCATTTTTGGACAGAAAGTTTCTGATTTTTGCGATGTTACTTAGATGGAAAAAAGCTGTGCTTGAAACAGTCTTGATATGTTAGTCAAAAGAAAGATCAGGGTCCAGGGTAACGCCGAGGTCCTTCACAGTTTTATTTGAGACGACTGGGTGTTTACAAACACTACAGGAACAATATCATCCACATGTATTGGTCACATGTTTACTAATACTGTAGAACTTTGTTCTAAAGCTGTATCCGTACTTATTGGATGCAGTGATCACAATATAGTGGATATATACAGGAGAGCCAAAGTTCCAACAGCTGGGCCTTAAATAATGTATAAGAGATCATACATTTTTTATTTCTGTGACTCTTATGTGGATGAAGTTAAAAGTATTTGTGTGTCTGATGTGATTAATAAGGAGCATCCAGATGCTGCACTTTATGAATTTATGAAATTGCTTCTTCAAATTACTAACAAATATTCACCTGTTTATGACACTGACTGTTAGAACTGTTAAGGCTCCATGGATTGATGTGGAATTGCAAAACTACGTGGTTGAAAGAGGTGGGGCAAAAGGAGTGGCTATGAATTCTGTCTAGACATCTAACTTACTGCAATTTGAGAAATTATGTGATTAAACTCAACAACAAAAGAAGAAACTATTATGAAAACAAGAGCAATGATATAAAGAATGTTGGAAAACAACTTTGGATTAAATTAAATTATTGACAGAAAGACTAAATCTACTCTCATCTAATCAGATGGTTTATTCATCACAAAACCATTTGATGTTGGCAATTATTTTTATGATTACTTCATTGGCAAAGTGGGCAAAGTTAGGCAGGAAATGCCAACAATGAACAGTGAGCCATAGTATTCACACATAAAAAACAAATATTGAAAGAAAAGCATTGCAAGTTAGAATGGGAGAGGTGGAACAATTACTATAATCTATAGCCACTCCTATCTGTCATATTTTTAATCTGGGCCTAGAGGAACGTCTTTGTCCTCAGGAGCCATCCCACTACCAAAAGAGTGGTAAAGCAGCCTTTACTAGTTCTGGCAGCAGACCTATTAGCTTGCTTCCAGCTCTTAGCAAACTGTTGGAAAGAATTGTGTTTGACCCTTTACTGGTTCTGACAGCAGACCTATTAGCTTGCTTCCAGCTCTTAGTAAACTGTTGGAAAGAATAGTGTTTGACCATTTACTGGTTCTGACAGCAGACCTATTAGCTTGCTTCCAGCTCTTAGCAAACTGTTGGAAAGAATTGTGTTTGACCCTTTACTGGTTCTGACAGCAGACCTATTAGCTTGCTTCCAGCTCTTAGCAAACTGTTGTAAAGAATTGTGTTTGACCCTTTACTGGTTCTGACAGCAGACCTATTAGCTTGCTTCCAGCTCTTAGCAAACTGTTGGAAAGAATTGTGTTTGACCCTTTACTGGTTCTGACAGCAGACCTATTAGCTTGCTTCCAGCTCTTAGCAAACTGTTGGAAAGAATTGTGTTTGACCAAATACAATGCTATTTTACATTCTAATTAACAACAGACTTTCAGCATGCTTATAGAGAAAGGTACTCAACATGTACTGCACTCACACAAATGACTGACGATTGGTTGAAAGAAATTAATAAAAAGAACATTGTGGGGGCTATACTATTAGATTTCACTGCAGCCTTTGATATTATTGACCATAACCTGTTGCTGAAAAGTGTACACTACTTGCCAGTAGTGTGCAAAATAGCTTTCATCAAGGCAAAGGGTGGCTATATTATCAGTTCCTACCGCTTCCACTGGATTTCCCCAGTTTGTAGAAATTGGTTGAGGTTTTTCCTTTGTGTAATGAAGTACCATAGCTCAGAATGAACGTCACTTCATTTTTATAGAGGCGCGTAACCAGAAAAGTAGCGTCAGTTTGTTTTGCTCCTGTATTGAACACAGATTATCCCGTCTTCAATTTGATCGATTATATATGTTTAGAAATACCTAAAGTTGTATTGCAAGAGTAGTTTGAAATGTTTTGGCAAAGTTTACAGGTAACTTTTGAGATATTTTGTAGCGATGTTGCGTAAGTTGGAAGCAGTGTTTTTCTGGATCAAATGCGCCAAATAAATTGACATTTTGAATATATATCGACGGAATTAATCGAACAAAAGGACAATTTGTAATATTTATGGGACATATAGGAGTGCCATCAAAATAAGCTTGTCAAAGGTAAGGCATGATTTATATTTTATTTCTGCGTTTTGTGTCACTCCTACAGAGTTGAAATATGCTACTCTCTCATTGTTTACTGTTGTGCTATCATCAGATAATAGTATCTTATGCTTTCGCCGAAAAGCCTTTTTGTAATCTGACATGTTGGCTGGATTCACCACAAGTGTAGATTTAATTTGCTATCTTGCATGTGTGATTTAATGAAAGTTAGATTTTTATAGAAATGTATTTTGATTTGGCGCTCTGCATTTTCCCTGGCTATTGGCCATGTGGGACGCAAGCCTACCCTAGAGAGGTCAATGGATGCTTCTCTAATTTTTTTATTTTTTATTTTTTTTATTTCACCTTTATTTAACCAGGTAGGCTAGTTGAGAACAAGTTCTCATTTGCAACTGCGACCTGGCCAAGATAAAGCATAGCAGTGTGAACAGACAACACAGAGTTACACATGGAGTAAACAATTAACAAGTCAATAACACAGTAGAAAAAAATGGGCAGTCTATATACAATGTGTGCAAAAGGCATGAGGAGGTAGGCGAATAATACAATTTTGCAGATTAACACTGGAGTGATAAATGATCAGATGGTCATGTACAGGTAGAGATATTGGTGTGCAAAAGAGCAGAAAAGTAAATCAATAAAAAACAGTATAAAAACAGTATGGGAATGAGGTAGGTGAAAATGGGTGGGCTATTTACCAATAGACTATGTACAGCTGCAGCGATCGGTTAGCTGCTCGGATAGCTGATGTTTGAAGTTAGTGAGGGAGATAAAAGTCTCCAACTTCAGCGATTTTTGCAGTTCGTTCCAGTCACAGGCAGCAGAGTACTGGAACGAAAGGCGGCCAAATGAGGTGTTGGCTTTAGGGATGATCAGTGAGATACACCTGCTGGAGCGTGTGCTACGGATGGGTGTTGCCATCGTGACCAGTGAACTGAGATAAGGCGGAGCTTTACCTAGCATGGACTTGTAGATGACCTGGAGCCAGTGGGTCTGGCGACGAATATGTAGCGAGGGCCAGCCGACTAGAGCATACAAGTCGCAGTGGTGGGTGGTTTAAGGTGCTTTGGTGACAAAACGGATGGCACTGTGATAGACTGCATCCAGTTTGCTGAGTAGAGTGTTGGAAGCCATTTTGTAGATGACATCGCCGAAATCGAGGATCGGTAGGATAGTCAGTTTTACTAGGGTAAGCTTGGCGGCGTGAGTGAAGGAGGCTTTGTTGCGGAATAGAAAGCCGACTCTTGATTTGATTTTCGATTGGAGATGTTTGATGTGAGTCTGGAAGGAGAGTTTGCAGTCTAGCCAGACATCTAGGTACTTATAGATGTCCACATATTCAAGGTCGGAACCATCCAGGGTGGTGATGCTAGTCGGGCATGCGGGTGCAGGCAGCGATCGGTTGAAAAGCATGCATTTGGTTTTACTCGCGTTTAAGAGCAGTTGGAGGCCACGGAAGGAGTGCTGTATGGCATTGAAGCTCGTTTGGAGGTTAGATAGCACAGTGTCCAATGACGGGCCGAAAGTATATAGAATGGTGTCGTCTGCGTAGAGGTGGATCAGGGAATCGCCCGCAGCAAGAGCAACATCATTGATATATACAGAGAAAAGAGTCGGCCCGAGAATTGAACCCTGTGGCACCCCCATAGAGACTGCCAGAGGACCGGACAGCATGCCCTCCGATTTGACACACTGAACTCTGTCTGCAAAGTAATTGGTGAACCAGGCAAGGCAGTCATCCGAAAAACCGAGGCTATTGAGTCTGCCGATAAGAATATGGTGATTGACAGAGTCGAAAGCCTTGGCGAGGTCGATGAAGACGGCTGCACAGTACTGTCTTTTATCGATGGCGGTTATGATATCGTTTAGTACCTTGAGTGTGGCTGAGGTGCACCCGTGACCGGCTCGGAAACCAGATTGCACAGCGGAGAAGGTACGGTGGGATTCGAGATGGTCAGTGACCTGTTTGTTGACTTGGCTTTCGAAGACCTTAGATAGGCAGGGCAGGATGGATATAGGTCAATAGCAGTTTGGGTCCAGGGTGTCTCCCCCTTTGAAGAGGGGGATGACTGCGGCAGCTTTCCAATCCTTGGGGATCTCAGACGATATGAAAGAGAGGTTGAACAGGCTGGTAATAGGGGTTGCGACAATGGCGGCAGATAGTTTC
Source organism: Oncorhynchus nerka (assembly GCF_034236695.1). Lineage (NCBI taxonomy): Eukaryota > Metazoa > Chordata > Actinopteri > Salmoniformes > Salmonidae > Oncorhynchus > Oncorhynchus nerka. The sequence goes on from NC_088402.1 coordinate 9,029,220, forward strand.
AGAAATAGAGGGTCCAGATTGTCAAGCCCAGCTGATTTGTACGGGTCCAGGTTTTGCAGCTCTTTCAGAACATCTGCTATCTGGATTTGGGTAAAGGAGAACCTGGAGAGGCTTGGGCGAGGAGCTGCGGGGGGGGCGGAGCTGTTGGCCGAGGTTGGAGTAGCCAGGCGGAAGGCATGGCCAGCCGTTGAGAAGTGCTTATTGAAGTTTTCGATAATCATGGATTTATCACGGAGACCGTGTTACCTAGCCTCAGTGCAGTGGGCAGCTGGGAGGAGGTGCTCTTGTTCTCCATGGACTTCACAGTGTCCCAGAACTTTTTGGAGTTGGAGCTACAGGATGCAAACTTCTGCCTGAAGAAGCTGGCCTTAGCTTTCCTGACTGACTGCGTGTATTGGTTCCTGACTTCCCTGAACAGTTGCATATCACGGGGGCTATTCGATGCTATTGCAGTCCGCCACAGGATGTTTTTGTGCTGGTCGAGTGCAGACAGGTCTGGAGTGAGCCAAGGGCTGTATCTGTTCTTGGTTCTGCATTTTTTGAACGGAGCATGCTTATCTAAAATGGTGAGGAAGTTACTTTTAAAGAATGACCAGGCATCCTCAACTGACGGGATGAGGTCAATGTCCTTCCAGGATACCCGGGCCAGGTCGATTAGAAAGGCCTGCTCACAGAGGCGTTTGACAGTGATGAGGGGTGGTCGTTTGACTGCGGCTCCGTGGCGGATACAGGCAATGAGGCAGTGATCACTGAGATCCTGGTTGAAGACAGCTGAGGTGTATTTGGAGGGCCAGTTGGTCAGGATGACGTCTATGAGGGTGCCCTTGTTTACAGAGTTAGGGTTGTACCTGGTGGGTTCCTTGATGATTTGAGTGAGATTGAGGGCATCTAGCTTACATTGTAGGACTGCCGGGGTGTTAAGCATATCCCAGTTTAGGTCACCTAACAGAACAAACTCTGAACCTAGATGGGGGGCGATCAGTTCACAAATGGTGTCCAGGGCACAGCTGGGAGCTGAGGGTGGTCGGTAGCAGGCGGCAACAGTGAGAGACTTATTTCTGGAGAGAGTAATTTTCAAAATTAGTAGTTCGAACTGTTTGGGTATGGACCTGGAAAGTATGACATTACTTTGCAGGCTATCTCTGCAGTAGACTGCAACTCCGCCCCCTTTGGCAGTTCTATCTTGACGGAAGATGTTATAGTTGGGTAGGAAATCTCTGAATTTTGGTGGCCTTCCTGAGCCAGGATTCAGACACGGCAAGGACATCAGGGTTAGCAGAGTGTGCTAAAGCAGTGAGTAAAACAAACTTAGGGAGGAGGCTTCTGATGTTGACATGCATAAAACCAAGGCTTTTTCGATCACAGAAGTCAACAAATGAGGGTACCTGGGGACATGCAGGGCCTGGGTTTACCTCCACATCACCCGCGGAACAGAGAAGGAGTAGTATGAGGGTGCGGCTAAAGGCTATCAAAACTGGTCGCCTAGAGCGTTGGGGGCAGAGGATAAGAGGAGCAGGTTTCTGGGCATGGTAGAATATATTCAGGGCATAATGCGCAGACAGGGGTATGGTGGGGTGCGGGTACAGCGGAGGTAAGCCCAGGCACTGGGTGATGATGAGAGAGGTTGTATCTCTGGACATGCTGGTTGTAATGGGTGAGGTCACCGCATGTGTGGGAGGTGGGACAAAGGAGGTAACAGGGGTATGCAGAGTGGATCTAGGGGCTCCATTGTGAACTAAAACAATGATAACTAACCTGAACAACAGTATACAAGGCATATTGACATCTGAGAGAGACATACAGCGAGGCATACAGTAATCACAGGTGTTGAATTTGGAAAGCTAGCTAAAAACAGAGGCTAATCAACTAGCACAGCAAACAGCAGGTAAAATGGCGTTGACTAGGCAACGGGGCCGACAGGTAAAACAAACAAGCAGAATGGAGTACCGTGATTAATGGACAGTCCAGCGTGCGTCAGCTATGTAGCCAAGAGATCAGTGTCCAGGGGGCAGCGGTGGATGGGCAGGGAAGCTGGGCTGGCGAGTGTTATCCAGGTTTAAAAAAAAACTAACAATGACTAAATAGCTTGTAGCTAGTTAGCTGGTTAGCGTCTGGAGGTTATTGAGTGTGTCATGAAAATAAAATTAAAAGTAATAGCGATTCCGTATCACATTGGGTGAGGCAGGTTTCCGGAAGGTATAAACAAATTAAAAATCAAAAATCGATAGAAAGTAAATGGGTTCAGAGAGTGATTGGGACGCGGTGGTTCAGACGGTTAGCAGGCCTGTGCTAACAAGCTAACAGTTCGTAGGCCCGGGCTAGACAAGGTAGCAGTTAGCGGACCGGAGCTTGACAAGCTAGCCGTTAGCAGGCCGAATTAGCAAGCAGGGAGATAGCGAGGGCTAGAGAGTTAACCTTTGGGGGACGTCGCGATGGGGTGAGTCTGTTTATTCCTCTTCATGCGGTGACATCGACAGACCGGTCGTGGGCCCGGGTAATTGTAGCCCAGGAGTATGCTACAGGTGCTCTAGTACGCTAGGTGAGCTGGAGACACAGCGATTCAGAAAGCTCGCGGGCCTTGGCCAGCAGCAGATGGATCTTTGGCGATGTCGCAACGGAAAAGCCTGTTGAAACCACCTCGGACGATTATGTCGGCGGACCAGTCGTGATGGATCGGCGGGGCTCCGTGTCGGCAGTAGAGGGTCCAGGCCAATTGGCAAAATAGGTATTGTTGGACCTCTTCGGCTAGTCGGGAGATGGGCTTAGCTCGAGGCTAGCTCAAGGCTAACTGGTGCTTGCTCTGGGACAGAGACGTTAGCCAGGAGTAGCCACTCGGATTGCAGCTAGCTAGTTGCGATGATCCGGTGTAAAGGTTCAGAGCTTGCGGTAGGAATCCGGAGATGTGGTAGAGAAAAAGCAGTCTGATATGCTCTGGGTTGATGTCGCGCTGGTGTCCTAGTTAGCTTTGAAGACCGCTAGCAGTGGCTAGCTACTAGCTAGTAGCTAGTTAGCTGGCTAGCTTCTGATGAGGGTTCCGGTTCTAAAGTATAGATAAAGCAGATCCGTACCACATTGGGTGATGCGGGTTGCAGGAGAGTGTATTCAGCCTGTAGTTGGAAAGTGAGATTAAAATATGTACGAAATATATACAGAAAAAAAAACGAGGAAAACTATATTTACACTATACAGGACGGGACAAGACAAAACACACGTCCGACTGCTACGCCACCTTGTCAAACATGTAAAGTCTGGAGTACCACAGGGCAGCTCTCTAGGCCCTCTACTCTTTTCAATTTTACCAATGAACTGCCACTGGCATTGGCTAAGAGTTGAGTAGAGACTGACTGCATCACTTCTTCTTTTTTAAGAACATTAGAGTCTTGAAAATCCTAAATGTTTTGCATAGTCAACTTACACATAGCTCTGACACACACACACACTTACCCCACCAGACATGCCACCCTGGGTCTATTGACAGTTCACAAATCCAGAACAAATTCAAGAAAGCGTACAGTATAATATAGAGCCAATATTGCATGGAACTCCGTTCCATCTCATATTGCTCAAATGAAAAGTAAAACTGGTTTCAAAAACAGATAAAACAACACCTCACGGCACAACGCCTCTCGTTATTTGACTGAGATACTTTGTGTATATGTATTGATATTGATACGTGTCTTTTTTAAATCATTTTGTTGTTCTGTCCTTGAGCCGTTATTGTCTATTAATGTTCTATATTATGTCCTTAGCAACAGCGAATGGGGATCCTAATAAAATACCAAATACCAAACCCAATCTCACCAGTAATGATTCTAATTACAGAAGCATTAATTTGCCATTTTATCCCCTCACTATGATCAACTGCTCTCTTCTACATACTCAATGAGAAGCTTTCTCCTCTTTCCCTCTTCTGGCCAGAATACAAATGACAGAGGGTGAGAAGGAGAGGAGAGGGGAGAGGGAAGGGGGGATAGAGAGAGAGAGAGAGAAAAGAAAGAGAGAGAAAGAGAGAAATAGCAAGAAAGAGAGAGAGAGAAAGAAAGAGCAAGAAAGAGATCGAGAGAGAGGAGAGTGAAATAGGCAGTCGGTGATTTCCATTTGAGTGAGTGTTTTGCAATATTTTGAAATCAGTCTTTGTAGGTGTGTTTTTATCAGCCAGATCACCCGTGATCCAGGTCAATATTCCACGTCCATTCATGTCTGAGGATGTTGGGGAGATGACATGGAAATAGGACACTTGGGGAAAAAGCGAGTGCTGTTAGCTTCCTTAACAATTAGAAATGAATGCCTAAACTTAACCCTAACCTTCAAAATTCGGTTAATGCCTAAATTTAACCTTAACCTTTAACGTTGTGTTGTCTTAAGGGTCAAAAATGACCTGCCACTATGTTTAACAGCAGAGAATACCCCCTACATTTCAACTTGAAATTCGATAACTTTTCCTAGAGTGATCCCAACATTAGAAAAAGTGAAACATTGCCTTGGTGCATATTTACATGAAAGCTGTACCCCATCAGGGTACAAAGATTGTCTTAGGGTCCTTTTTGACCCGGGAGTTATACAATAATTTACACACCACAAAAACACACACACAGAAACACAATGAGAAATTGAGATTATGTGCTTCTGATTGAACTCAGCCAGCAGCTGAAGAGGAAGATCACCATGGTTGGCACAGTTAGAAAGAACAAGCCCGAGCTTCCCCCTGCACTCCTTGCAAACAAAGGGGAGAGAGGTCTTCTCATCAAAGTTTGCCTTCACCCTCACCACCACTCTAGCTTCTTACCTCCCAAAGAGGAACAAGAACGTGGTCCTCCTGAGCACACTACACAAAACGGCTGAGGTCAGTGATGGTGAGGACAGGAAGCCAGCCATCATCCTGGACTACAACTACAACAAAGGAGGCGTGGACAACCTGGACAAGGTGATTAGAACTTACAGCTGCAGGAGGACGACCCCCATAACATCATTAATGTGTCCTCATACAATGCCTTCGTGATATGGAACAAGATCAACCCTACCTGGATGCCTGATCAGTGGAACAAGAGGAGGGTGTTCCTGGAGCAGCTGGGAAAGGCACTTGTAACCCCGCACATTCAAAGAAGGGAGTCCCTCCCCCACACAGCAGCCTCTGCAGTGCTTGTGAAAGCTGTTCAGGTGGCTGAATCTTGTCCTGATCCACCTGAGGCTGCAGCTGGGGCAGGCAAGAGGAGGAGATGCCAATTCTGCCCCCCAAAGGAGGACTGTAAAACTAATATTTATTTAACTAGGAAAGTCAGTTAAGAACAAATTCTTTTTTCAATGACGACCCAGGAACAGTGGGTTAACTGCCTTGTCATGGGCAGAACAACAGATTTGTACCTTGTCAGCTCAGGGATTTGATCTTGCAACCTTTTGGTTACTAGTCCAACGCTCTAACCACTAGGCTACGCTGCCGCATGTGTGAGAAATATCTGCAAATTCAATGCACACTTGCATACACTCCTACATGTGCTAATTAGAGTTGAATGATTTACATTCACATAGTTTTTTTGGATCTGTTATCTTATTTTTATTCTTATTTATTGTTTTTTTTATACACCTTGTGGGCAAAGGTAACAAAAAATGGGAGAAGACTAGTATTTTATAGTAGAATTCCTCATTGTACAGTATATAAGAATATATCACTATGTTGCCAGAAAAGGTCAATACTTATTTTTTTATTTTTTTATTTAAAGAAAATGCATTCAAAACTACTTTATGGTCCTTTCCTATACAAGTGCTATCTCTTACTAAAAAAATATGTTACCTTTAGCAATACTAATAATAATAATACACCTCTAATTTAGTAAAGAAAACAATTATGCCAGGTGTGTTGTAATAATTAATGAGGGGTGTCCACAGTGATGTTCACTGATTAAATGCAGTCTGTCTGCATTGTGAAGAGAGAAAACTCAGATATTCACAAAGTTCGAATGACAGGTTGTTTCTTCATGCAAAATAGATGTGGGGTTTAAAATTCAATTAAGCTGGTTTATTGTAGGTGTTTAGTGAAGGACGGTCAAATTTTTGACCCTTAGGACAAGTGGAGTATACAGGATGTTAAGATCCTGTATACTACATTATATTTGACGTTTGAGAACGTCTAATTCTGACATGAGACTGTGAGAGCTGGTTGGTTTTAATTTTGATTCCCTCCCACTCTCAACTTTCACCGCCGTATTTCAAATAAACAAACACACAAAAACTGTAAGGGGTGCGTAACTAACTAACTGGTGGCAGGGAAGTCAGACGCAGGAGAGCAGAACTGGGATAAACAACCGGAGCAGTTTGATATACAAAACCAACGGCATCAAGAAAATAAAAAACTTGGGTGCAAAACCCGCACCAGTCAACACAACAAACAATACCACACAAAGCCATGGGGGAAACAGAGGGTTAAATACACAACACGTAATGAGGGAAATGGAAAAAACCAGGGAAAACAAGACAAAACAAATGGAAAATGAAAAATGGATCGGCGATGGCTAGAAGACTGGTGACGTCGACCGCCCGAACAAGGAGAGGAACCGACTTCGACAGAAGTCCTGACACACACACACACACACACACACACACACAGGGCCATTGGGGAAAAGCTTTGAAAACACAGACTCATGACAGGAAATAGGGGTGTGCTATATCTTGAAGGTCAATGTGTGTGTGCATACCGAGGTTGCTAATTGTGTGTGTGTGTGTGTGTGTATATATACAGAGGTTGCTATTTGAGACTGTGTGTGTGTGTGTGTATATATACAGAGGTTGCTAATTGTGAGTGTGTGTGTGTGTGTGGGTGTGTGTATATATACAGAGGTTGCTATTTGAGAGTGAACCTTATGCATAATGCAGGAAGGACAGTGTTAATATTCACCAGCTAAACGGTTGTAACCTGGACCATTTAGACCCTGAGGAACTCTGACGGAGATCTCAGCTTTACTCTGTCTGCTAATAAACTACAAACATGCTATTACTGCTTATAAACTAGTTATAACTGGTTATAAACTAGATTTTACTGTGTATTTAGCGTTTAAACTGAGGAATGTAACAAGTACAAACGACTTAGAAACTAACATATCATATGTTTTAAATTTCTTCCATGCTTTTAAATCATGGCATAACATTTATTTCTCGACAGATATACAGATAAATGACTAGGAATGACGGAAAAGCAGAGCGAGGGAGAGAAAAGAAAGGAAGAGCATTAAGAAAAGAAGGGAAATGGAGCAGCACAGCGTTGGCTATGAGTCTCACGTCTGTGTTTGTCAGCAGAAGAGGAGTTTGGGTGTACCGGTACCTGCCCTTGGAAAAGCTTATCTGGAATTAGCAGCATCCCACTCCTTTATACCGGTCCGCTGGCTCACGGGAACGCCAAGGTCTGCAGCCGGGAACGTTCGGGAGCGTTTGGGAATGCCTGGAGCGTTGGGATAGGGGATCAGGACTAATCCAGAAGGGAGACCCCGCTTAAGTCCCAAATGACACTATATTACCTATTTAGTGCACTAATTTTGACCAGGGCCCATAGAACTCTGATTAAAAGTAGTGTACTAGGTAGTGAATAGGTTGTCATTTGTGACACAACTCCATATGGACATGCTGAGTAAGGGAGGAGAGGAGGGAAGGGCTTAGAACAGAGACTTCAGACCTTGAGGAGAAGAGAAGAACAGATAGGACAGAAACGATGGAAGCAATAGAGGAGGGAAAGAGAGGAGGGAGTTATGTTTTATTTGACCACTGCAGTTGGTTCTCCTTCCTTAAAGTTTGGGTGAACAAACAAAAAAAAAGTGTGAAACGATGCACTGTGCTGCGTGGGGGGATGGGTTGTTCAGAGAAATGAAGAACCAGGCTTTCAGGAAACCGGGGTCGGGGTCGCTGTGACAGTTACTTAAGATACTTTTCAAAGGGTTTCAGTTGTTTTGGGCTGCTGGTGAACCATCATGTGCAAACATCATCAAAATGACTGGAAGTCATCAAAATGACGCACTTTCTAGAGTCTTTAGTGTGTCTATAGGTTTCCACCTAATTGGAGACAGATTTTCACGTGAATATTCTCAAATCTGCATAAAAACAATATATGAGTTTCCTTTAGGAACATTTGACGCCGGATGTTTATGTTCCCCAGTTTGTATGTTGTTGTGGGTTTGTATGTGTGTGTATTTCAGGAAATGGCTTCCTGAATTCCTAAAGTGGCTGGTTGGTCGGCCCCATCGCTGATTGGAGCTCTGACCCCTCCCTCTCGTCAGGGGAAACAGCCGTCTCTTCAATTATCAACTCCTTCTCCAGCTTGATAAAAGCCAGTGTTCCCTTGTCAGAAGAGATCTTATTTTTATGCCCTGTGTTGGTTGTTGTGGCGGTCAGTGAAAGTTTTGTTGATATTATTTGTAGCCGCGCCTTCAGAGCTACGTGTCTGCCAATAGGACTTTGTGGTTATTGAAATTGTTCACGTAAATTATTGGCAAATTATTCTGTTTAATTTGTTCCCGGGGGAAGGGGAACGCACCTTGGGAGAGTTTAGGCAATTGGCCTGTGGGCATACATAACCCGTAGTATTGAATCTGTCTATGCACACTAAGTAAGACCTGGGCGGACCACCCGCCTGTATTTTGGTTAGCGTGCCAGGTGGTTCTAAAGGTAAGAAGTGGTAAGGCCGGTAAGGGGACTACTTTCTTTGCTTTGATTCCGTTCAGCCCCTTTCCCCACATTACCGTGTTAAGGAATAATACATTCCCTGTGAACGGTATTTCTCTGCCTCTGTCATCCTTCCCCTCACCTACGATCACATACTTTTTCACTCCACGAAGAGTTGAGATGTAGCAGGGTGGTGCGTTCCCTCCAAGAGGAGATGATATGTAGCAGGGTGTTGCGTTCCCTCCAAGAGGAGATGAGATGTAGCAGGGTGGTGCGTTCCCTTCACGAGGAGTTGAGATGTAGCAGGGTGTTGCGTTCCCTCCAAGAGGAGTTGAGATGTAGCAGGGTGGTGCGTTCCCTCCAAGAGGAGATGAGATGTAGCAGGGTGTTGCGTTCCCTCCACGAAGAGTTGAGATGTAGCAGGGTGGTGCGTTCCCTCCAAGAGGAGATGAGATGTAGCAGGGTGTTGCGTTCCCTCCAAGAGGAGATGAGATGTAGCAGGGTGGTGCGTTCCCTCCAAGAGGAGATGAGATGTAGCAGGGTGTTGCGTTCCCTCCAAGAGGAGATGAGATGTAGCAGGGTGTAGCGTTCCCTCCAAGAGGAGATGAGATGTAGGAGGGTGTTGCGTTCCCTTCAAGAGGAGATGAGATGTAGCAGGGTGGTGCGTTCCCTCCAAGAGGAGATGAGATGTAGCAGGGTGTAGCGTTCCCTCCAAGAGGAGATGAGATGTAGCAGGGTGGTGCGTTCCCTCCAAGAGGAGATGAGATGTAGCAGGGTGTTGCGTTCCCTCCAAGAGGAGATGAGATGTGGCAGGGTGTAGCGTTCCCTCCAAGAGGAGATGAGATGTAGCAGGGTGTTGCGTTCCCTCCAAGAGGAGATGAGATGTAGCAGGGTGGTGCGTTCCCTCCAAGAGGAGATGAGATGTAGCAGGGTGTAGCCTTCCCTCCAAGAGGAGATGAGATGTAGCAGGGTGGTGCGTTCCCTCCAAGAGGAGATGAGATGTAGCAGGGTGTTGCGTTCCCTCCAAGAGGAGATGAGATGTGGCAGGGTGTAGCGTTCCCTCCAAGAGGAGATGAGATGTAGCAGGGTGTTGCGTTCCCTCCAAGAGGAGATGAGATGTAGCAGGGTGTTGCGTTCCCTCCAAGAGGAGATGAGATGTGGCAGGGTGTAGCGTTCCTCCAAGAGGAGATGAGATGTAGCAGGGTGTAGCGTTCCTCCAAGAGGAGATGAGATGTGGCAGGGTGTAGCCCTCCAAGAGGAGATGAGATGTAGCAGGGTGTAGCGTTCCCTCCAAGAGGAGATGAGATGTAGCAGGGTGTAGCATTCCCTCCAAGAGGAGATGAGATGTAGCAGGGTGGTGCGTTCCCTCCAAGAGGAGATGAGATGTATCAGGGTGGTGCGTTCCCTCCAAGAGGAGTTGAGATGTAGCAGGGTGTAGCGTTCCCTCCAAGAGGAGTTGAGATGTAGCAGGGTGTTGCGTTCCCTCCACGAGGAGATGAGATGTAGCAGGGTGTGGCGTTCCCTCCAAGAGGAGTTGAGATGTAGCACCTCCAAGAGGAGTTGAGATGTAGCAGGGTGTAGCGTTCCCTCCAAGAGGAGTTGAGATGTAGCAGGGTGTAGCGTTCCCTCCAAGAGGAGATGAGATGTAGCAGGGTGTAGCGTTCCCTCCAAGAGGAGATGAGATGTAGCAGGGTGTTGCGTTCCCTCCAAGAGGAGATGAGATGTAGCAGGGTGTTGCGTTCCCTCCAAGAGGAGTTGAGATGTAGCAGGGTGGTGCGTTCCCTCCAAGAGGAGATGAGATGTAGCAGGGTGTTGCGTTCCCTCCACGAAGAGTTGAGATGTAGCAGGGTGGTGCGTTCCCTCCAAGAGGAGATGAGATGTAGCAGGGTGTTGCGTTCCTCCAAGAGGAGATGAGATGTTGAGATGTAGCAGGGTGTTGCGTTCCCTCCAAGAGGAGATGAGATGTAGCAGGGTGTAGCGTTCCCTCCAAGAGGAGATGAGATGTAGGAGGGTGTTGCGTTCCCTTCAAGAGGAGATGAGATGTAGCAGGGTGGTGCGTTCCCTCCAAGAGGAGATGAGATGTAGCAGGGTGTAGTTCCCTCCAAGAGGAGATGAGATGTAGCAGGGTGGTGCGTTCCCTCCAAGAGGAGATGAGATGTAGCAGGGTGTTGCGTTCCCTCCAAGAGGAGATGAGATGTGGCAGGGTGTAGCGTTCCCTCCAAGAGGAGATGAGATGTAGCAGGGTGTTGCGTTCCTCCAAGAGGAGATGAGATGTAGCAGGGTGGTGCGTTCCCTCCAAGAGGAGATGAGATGTAGCAGGGTGTAGCCTTCCTCCAAGAGGAGATGAGATGTAGCAGGGTGTTGCGTTCCCTCCAAGAGGAGATGAGATGTAGCAGGGTGTTGCGTTCCCTCCAAGAGGAGATGAGATGTGGCAGGGTGTAGCGTTCCCTCCAAGAGGAGATGAGATGTAGCAGGGTGTAGCGTTCCCTCCAAGAGGAGATGAGATGTGGCAGTGTGTAGCGTTCCCTCCAAGAGGAGATGAGATGTAGCAGGGTGTAGCGTTCCCTCCAAGAGGAGATGAGATGTAGCAGGGTGTAGCATTCCCTCCAAGAGGAGATGAGATGTAGCAGGGTGGTGCGTTCCCTCCAAGAGGAGATGAGATGTATCAGGGTGGTGCGTTCCCTCCAAGAGGAGTTGAGATGTAGCAGGGTGTAGCGTTCCCTCCAAGAGGAGTTGAGATGTAGCAGGGTGTTGCGTTCCCTCCACGAGGAGATGAGATGTAGCAGGGTGTGGCGTTCCCTCCAAGAGGAGTTGAGATGTAGCACCTCCAAGAGGAGTTGAGATGTAGCAGGGTGTAGCGTTCCCTCCAAGAGGAGTTGAGATGTAGCAGGGTGTAGCGTTCCCTCCAAGAGGAGATGAGATGTAGCAGGGTGTAGCGTTCCCTCCAAGAGGAGATGAGATGTAGCAGGGTGTTGCGTTCCCTCCAAGAGGAGATGAGATGTAGCAGGGTGTTGCGTTCCCTCCAAGAGGAGTTGAGATGTAGCAGGGTGGTGCGTTCCTCCAATGAGATGTAGCAGGGTGTTGCGTTCCCTCCAAGAGGAGATGAGATGTAGCAGGGTGGAGCGTTCCCTCCAAGAGGAGATGAGATGTAGCAGGGTGTTGCGTTCCCTCCACGAGGAGATGAGATGTAGCAGGGTGTAGCGTTCCCTCCAAGAGGAGATGAGATGTAGCAGGGTGTTGCGTTCCCTCCAAGAGGAGATGAGATGTAGCAGGGTGTTGCGTTCCCTCCACGAGGAGATGAGATGTAGCAGGGTGGTGCGTTCCCTCCAAGAGGAGTTGAGATGTAGCAGGGTGGTGCGTTCCCTCCAAGAGGAGTTGAGATGTAGCAGGGTGGTGCGTACCCTCCAAGAGGAGTTGAGATGTAGCAGGGTGGTGCGTTCCCTCCAAGAGGAGTTGATATGTAGCAGGGTGGTGTGTTCCCTCCACGAGGAGATGAGATGTAGCAGGGTGTAGCGTTCCCTCCAAGAGGAGATGAGATGTAGCAGGGTGTTGCGTTCCCTCCAAGAGGAGATGAGATGTAGCAGGGTGTTGCGTTCCCTCCACGAGGAGATGAGATGTAGCAGGGTGGAGCGTTCCCTCCAAGAGGAGTTGAGATGTAGCAGGGTGGTGCGTTCCCTCCAAGAGGAGTTGAGATGTAGCAGGGTGGTGCGTACCCTCCAAGAGGAGTTGAGATGTAGCAGGGTGGTGCGTTCCCTCCAAGAGGAGTTGAGATGTAGCAGGGTGGTGTGTTCCCTCCAAGAGGAGATGAGATGTAGCAGGGTGGTGCGTACCCTCCAAGAGGAGTTGAGATGTAGCAGGGTGGTGTGTTCCCTCCAAGAGGAGTTGAGATGTAGCAGGGTGGTGCGTACCCTCCAAGAGGAGTTGAGATGTATCAGGGTGGGCGTTCCCTCCACGAGGAGATGAGATGTAGTAGGGTGTTGCGTTCCCTCCAAGAGGAGTTGAGATGTTGCAGGGTGGAGCGTTCCCACCACGAGGAGATGAGATGTAGCAGGGTGTGGCGTTCCCTCCACGAGGAGATGAGATGTAGCACCTCCAAGAGGTGTACGTAATACCGGACAATGAGACTGGGATTAAAATTTACCAGACATTTGAGCAATATACCTGACATTCATATGCTTTCAAATCGAGTCACCGAATACAACAGGTGTACAGTGAAATGCTTACTTACTAACCAACAATGTAAATCAAATTTTAAAAATACAAATGAGAATAAGAAATAAAAGTAACAAGTAATTTAAGAGCAGCAGTAAAATAACAATAGCGAGACTATATACAGGGGGGTATCGGTTAGTTGAGGTAATATATATATACATTAAAGTTACTATGCATAGATGATAACAACAGAGTAGCAGTGGTGTAAAAGAGGGGGGAGGTCAGTGCCATTCATCTGCCTCTATAACCTCATGGTTCAGCATGATAATGCTCGGCCCCATGTTACAATGATATGTACACAATTCCTGGAAGCTGAACATGTCCCCGTTTTTCCATGGCCTGCATACTCCCCAGACATGTCACCCGTTGAGCATGTTTGGTATGCTCTGGATTGACGTGTACAACAGCGTGTTCCAGTTCCCGCCAATATGCAACAACTTCGCACAGCCATTGAAGACAAGAGGGACAACATTCCACAGGCCACAATCAAAAGCCGTGAAGAATATGTGTCGCGGCTGCATGAGGCAAATGGTGGTCACACCAGGCTGGTTTTCTGATCCCACGACCCAACCTTTTTTTTAAGGTATCTGTGACCAACTGACAAAGTTGTTTCCTACAATATATTTGACAACTTTAACAATGTCATCCTATTTCCAGGCACTATAGTGTAATTTATACTGAACAGTAGTTAGCCTCTGTCCAGAATGGCTGGGCTTATCTTAAGGAACCACTATGGCGCCGCTGATAAAGGCGGCTTGAGAACGTTCTTAACAATGGAATTACTTGACCGAGTGACAGAGGTGAAACAAATTAATTGAACCCTTTTTTGTGCGTGCTTTAATGTTTTTATTAATCAATCAAATGTATTTATAAAGTCCTTCTTACATCAGCTGATTTCACAAAGTGCTGTACAGACACCCAACCTAAAACCCCAAACAGCAAGCAATGCAGGTGTAGAAGCACGTTGGCTAGGAAAAACTCCCTAGAAAGGCCAGAACCTAGGAAGAAACCTAGAGAGGAACCAGGCTATGTGGGGTGGCCAGTCCTCTTCTGGCTGTGCCGGGTGGAGATTATAACAGAATATGGCCAAGATAATCAAATGTTCATAAATGACCAGCAGGGTCAGATATTAATAATCACAGTGGTTGTCGAGTGTGTAACAGGTCAGCACCTCAGGATTAAATGTCAGTTGGCTTTTCATAGCCGATCACTCAGAGTCTCTCTACCACTCCTGCTGTGTCTAGAGAGTTGAAAACAGCAGGTCTGGGACAGGTAGCACATCCGGTGAAGAGGTCAGGGTTCCATAGCCGCAGGCAGAACAGTTGAAACTGGAGCAGCAGCATGGCCGGGTGGACTGGGGACAGCAAGGAGTCATCATGCCAAGTAGTCATGAGGCATGGTCCTAGGACTCAGTTTCGTTGAGAGAGAGAAAGAAATAAAGAAAGAGAAAGAAAGAGAGAAAGAGAGAAAGAGAGAAAGAGAGAAAGAAAGAGAGAAAAAGAGAGAAAGAGAGAGGGAATTAGAGAGAGCGCCTCTAGCCCCCCGACACATAAACTACTTCAGAATAAATACTGGAGGCTGAGACAGGAGGGGTCGGGAGACACTGTGGCCCCCCATCCGATGATACCCCGGGACTTGGCCAAATAGGCAGGATATAACCCCACACACTTTTCCAAAGCACAGCCCCCACACCACTAGAGGGATATCTTCAACCACCAACTTACCATCCTGAGACAAGGCCGAGAATAGCCCACAAAGATCTCTGCAACGGCACAACCCAAGGGGGGAAACCAACCCAGACAGAAAGATCACGTCAGTGACTCAACCCACTCAAGCGACGCACCCCTCCTAGGGACGGCATGGAAGAGCACCAGTAAGCCAGTGACTCAACCCCTGTAATAGGGTTAGAGGCAGAGAGTCCCAGTGGAGAGAGGGTAACCCTTTAGATCCAAATAGAATTCTAGAATACTGCTGTAGATAAGTATATATATATATTTTTACATTAAACACATTTTCTCACACATTTCAAACAAACAGAGAGAGATGGAAAACAAAAGAACAAATTACAAGTTTAACACAGTTGTAAAGGGCACAACCTCTTCTTTAATATGACACCACATTCATGTCAATAGGAATAACACTCATTTTGTTTGCATTTAGCCTACAAAATGCCATGAAGCTTCTTGAAGCATATCCCCATCCTACAGAGAGGCACAAAATGTTTTAAAAAATAGTACTGACAACAATTCAATAAATGCAACATTTATTCATTTAAAAAAATATATATTTAACTCGGCAAGTCAGTTAAGAAGAAATTCTTATTTTCAATGACTGCCTAGGAACAGTGGGTTAACTGGTCTAGGAACAGTGGGTTAACTGGTCTAGGAACAGTGGGTTAACTGGCCTAGGAACAGTGGGTTAACTGCCTCTTCAGGGGGCAGAACAACAGATTTGTACCTTGTCAGCTCGGGGGTATGAACTTGCAAACCTCACGCTTCCTAGTCCAACACTCTAACCACTAGGCTACCCTGCCGCCCCTACACTCTAACCACTAGGCTACCCTGCCACCCCTACACTCTAACCACTAGGCTACCCTGCCACCCCTACACTCTAACCACTAGGCTACCTGCCTCCCTACACTCTAACCACTAGGCTACCTGCCGTCCCTACACTCTAACCACTAGGCTACCTGCCTCCCTACACTCTAACCACTAGGCTACCCTGCCGCCCCTACACTCTAACCACTAGGCTACCCTGCCGCCCCTACACTCTAACCACTAGCCTACCCTGCCGCCCCTACACTCTAACCACTAGGCTACCCTGCCGCCCCTACACTCTAACTACTAGGCTACCTGCCGTCCCTTCACTCTAACCACTAGGGTACCTGCCGTCCCTACACTCTAACCACTAGGCTACCTGCCGTCCCTACACTCTAACCACTAGGGTACCTGCCGTCCCCACACTCTAACCACTAGGCTACCCTGCCGCCCCTACACTCTAACCACTAGGCTACCTGCCGTCCCTACACTCTAACCACTAGGGTACCTGCCGTCCCTACACTCTAACCACTAGGCTACCCTGCCGCCCCTACACTCTAACCACTAGGCTACCTGCCGTCCCTACACTCTAACCACCACTAGGGTACCTGCCGTCCCTACACTCTAACCACTAGGCTACCTGCCGTCCCTACACTCTAACCACTAGGGTACCTGCCGTCCCTACACTCTAACCACTAGGCTACCCTGCCGTCCCTACACTCTAACCACTAGGGTACCTGCCGTCCCTACACTCTAACCACTAGGCTACCCTGCCGTCCCTACACTCTAACCACTAGGGTACCTGCCGTCCCTACACTCTAACCACTAGGGTACCTGCCGTCCCTACACTCTAACCACTAGGCTACCCTGCCGCCCCTACTAGGCTACCTGCCGTCCCTACACTCTAACCACCACTAGGGTACCTGCCGTCCCTACACTCTAACCACTAGGCTACCTGCCGTCCCTACACTCTAACCACTAGGTACCTGCCGTCCCTACACTCTAACCACTAGGCTACCCTGCCGTCCCTACACTCTAACCACTAGGCCTGCCGTCCCTACCTCTAACCACTAGGGTACCTGCCGTCCCTACACTCTAACCACTAGGGTACCTGCCGTCCCTACACTCTAACCACTAGGGTACCTGCCGTCCCTACACTCTAACCACTAGGCTACCCTGCCGCCCCTACACTCTAACTACTAGGCTACCTGCCGTCCCTTCACTCTAACCACTAGGGTACCTGCCGTCCCTACACTCTAACCACTAGGCTACCTGCCGTCCCTACACTCTAACCACTAGGGTACCTGCCGTCCCTACACTCTAACCACTAGGCTACCCTGCCGCCCCTACACTCTAACCACTAGGCTACCTGCCGTCCCTACACTCTAACCACTAGGGTACCTGCCGTCCCTACACTCTAACCACTAGGCTACCCTGCCGCCCTACACTCTAACCACTAGGCTACCTGCCGTCCCTACACTCTAACCACTAGGGTACCTGCCGTCCCTACACTCTAACCACTAGGGTACCTGCCGTCCCTACACTCTAACCACTAGGGTACCTGCCGTCCCTACACTCTAACCACTAGGCTACCTGCCGTCCCTACACTCTAACCACTAGGGTACCTGCCGTCCCTACACTCTAACCACTAGGCTACCCTGCCACCCCTACACTCTAACCACTAGGGTACCTTCCGTCCCTACACTCTAACCACTAGGCTACCCTGCCGTCCCTACACTCTAACCACTAGGCTACCTGCCGTCCCTACACCTAACCACTAGGGTACCTGCCGTCCCTACACTCTAACCACTAGGGTACCTGCCGTCCCTACACTCTAACCACTAGGGTACCTGCCGTCCCTACACTCTAACCACTAGGCTACCCTGCCGCCCCAAAGTTAGAAACGATACATAGAAAATACCTCAAATCACCCACACAGAGTAGACTACAAATGAAGATTCTTACTTACTTCTTTCTGTAACAATGTAAAAAAAAAAAGAATGCAAACAACTATTCAGAGACTATTTCAAAATGTAGTTAACATCGTATTAAATCGTATTGAGGTTGTCTGTCTCTTCCTTCATCTCTTTTTCTCAACCGTACAGTACACATACTATCTTCCTAATAATCACCACTTAGAGGGTTTCCATAGTAAACTGTGTGACAGTTACAGCATCGCGAACAAAGCAATGTTGCCTTCAATCAACTCCTGTTTTCGTACCTGACAGACTAAAGTAAAGAGTTTTTCAATTTTTTTGCCTGATTAATTACAAAGCTGGGACAGTTTCCAAGTAAATTGCATGGTTAGAAACAGGACAAAACAAACCACATGTCAGCTGGCTGTGTAAACAAGTATGTCTGCAACTCAATAGCATACGTGCTCCACTGCATGGGCATCTACTACACGACAGCAAATAATAGGAACATGAGGCAATGTATAGCCTATGAATATCTGCACCTAGCAAACACAACAAACCATAAGCTAAGCTCAACAGATACACACAAATGACTCTAACCTTCATTTCAGTGGCTAGTTAGTTGGTGAAAGTGACACAGTCCAAATTTACCGCCACACACAACGTTTCTTGCCTGATAGACGAGCGAGATAGATAGATAGATAGATAGATAGATAGATAGATAGATAGATGGGCTGTTTCAATATGAATTACATTGGTAGAAACAACACAAAACAACCATCAAGTTAGCTGACTATACCCTAAACCCTGCAACTATTTCAATGTGACAGAAAGCAATCATTCGAGCTCCTGCTCCACTACGTTGAATAATGTGCACTGTCCCTGTAAAAATAAAATAAACTCAAACTCCCCCACTGATGTGCTTGCCTGTATCAACCAAGTGACACAATTTGCTAATCTGAGAGCTAAATCTAATCTGAGAACTAAATCTAATCTGAGAGCTAAATCTGATCTGAGAGCTAAATCTGATCTGAGAGCTAAATCTGATCTGAGAGCTAAATCTGATCTGAGAAATCTAATCTGAGAGCTAAATCTGATCTGAGAGCTAAATCTGATCTGAGAGCTAAATCTGATCTGAGAGCTAAATCTGATCTGAGAGCTATAAATCTGATCTGAGAGCTATAAATCTGATCTGAGAACTAAATCTGATCTGAGAGCTAAATCTGATCTGAGAGCTAAATCTGATCTGAGAGCTAAATCTGATCTGAGAGCTATAAATCTGATCTGAAAGCTATAAATCTTCAAGTTTCCCCTTCATCAAACGTCAACAAGACCTGCTGTTCACTTTTCTCAACATCAAAGTGCAAAGACGTGTTCGAACGCGTATCTCCAACCAACAAAGAAACAGCCTCTTTCACAGTGAAAAGTCATGTCTGCTTTGGAGTCATTTTTTTCTTCTCAATGACAGCCTAGGAACAGTGGGTTAACTGCCTGTTCAGGGGTAGAACAATGGATTTGTACCTTGGGGATTTGAACTTGCAACCTTTTAGGTTACTAGTCCAACGCTCTAACCACTAGGCTACCTTGCCGCCCCGCCCTAGTTGACGACAACAGCCATCTGAATAATGACAACAGGTTGTAAGCAGGTTCTTTTTTGTGATATTGACACATATAATATTGTTCGTTCACGGCCGCTATAGCAATTTAAAGAAAAGCACATTGAGGCCTGCTATGGGTTCTGCTATGGGTTCTGCTATGGGTTCTGCTATGGGTTCTAAAGGGTTAAACACATTATTCCATCTTGTTTCTAGCCACCATTTAGCTTGCAACAGCACAGGTTTGTATGGAACCTTGCCACTCAGACCTCGGCAACAATGTCGTAAAATATGAATTGCCGTAGAGAGCAAACGTGTCAGACATCAGGTAGCCAATCATGCAGCAGCATCATTAAAATGGATATAAATGTCAAAAGAAAACAGCTAAAACAAATGAAAAGGGAGCTAATTAGCTGTCATTTCAGAGTTTTGAAGTGACTGGGTTAGCATTCACTAGCTGTTGTTTTCTAAAATCCCTGTTACACTCTGGGTATATGTGCATAAAGAACCTTTTTTAGTAAAGGGTTCTTTAATATCATCCGGATGTTGTAGAGCATGAAACTGCAGGAGTGAGTCACTGCTTTAATTTAGCAGAAAATGACAGGGTGTTGTCCAGGGTCACGCCAAGCCTCCTTGCACTCTGGGAGGGGGGCACCATGGAGTTGTCAATTGTGATGGAGAGGGCCAGGCCTTCTCTGGGAGGAAGAGCAGCTCTCTTTTGTCGAGGCTGAGCTTGAGAAGTCTGCCAGGCACACACACACACACACACACACACACACACACACACACACACACACAGAGACAGACAGACTTGTGCTGTCCTCAGCAGAACAAGGTGATGATTTCCACAGTGCTGATGGAAAACATAAAGAGTACAGGGTCGGTCTCTCTCTCTCTCTCTCTCTCTCTCTCTCTCTCTCTCTCTCTCTCTCTCTCTCTCTCTCTCTCTCTCTCTCTCTCTCTCTCTCTCTCTCTCTCTGGTCAATGAGGCCTTAAATCCATAAATAGCAAATAGAAGTTCAAAACAGTAATGTTCACAAGAACTTTAAGTTGATAAAAAGGATCTAACACAACATTAGGTGACAATATATATATTATTATGGATCAGCTACAACGGGGCGGTCGTTTCGGACCGGGAACACAGTATTAATTGACATGAAAAGAACAGAACAGGAGGGTTACAAAAAAATATGAATTCGTTATATATATAAATATTCAGACCTTTTACTATGAGACTTGAAATTGAGCTGAAGTGGGACCTTATCTGTTTCCATTTCCATATTCATAGTGTCTCAGAGTAGGAGTGTTGATCTAGGATCAGGTCCTTCCTGTCCATATTACTTAAGTATTCAGACCCTTCGCTATGAGACTCAAAATGGAGCTCAGGTGCATCCTGTTTCCATTGATCATCCTTGAGATCTTTCTCCAACTTGATCTGAGTCCACCTGTAGTAAATTCATTTGACTGGACATGATTTGGAAAGGCACACACCTGTCTATATAAAGGTCCCACAATTGACAACACATGTCAGAGCAAAAACCAAGCCATAAGGTCGATGGAATTGTCTGTAAAGCTCTGAGACAGGATTGTGTCGATGCACAGATCTGGGGAAGGGCACCAAAACATTTCTGCAGCATTGAAGGTCCCCAGGAACACAGTGGCCTCCGTCATTCTTAAATGGAAGAAGTTTGGAACCACCAAGACTCTTCCTAGAGTTGTCCGCTCGGCCTGGGTCAGGGAGATGACCAAGAACCTGATGGTCACTCTGACAGAGCTCCGGAGTTCTTTTGTGGAGATTGGAGAACCTTCCAGAAGGACAACAATCTCTGCAGCACTCCACCAATCATGCCTTTATGGTAGAGCGGCCAGACGGAAGCCACTCTTCAGTAAAAGCCACATGACAGCCCATTTGCAGTTTATCAGAAATCACCTAAAGACTCTCAGACAATGAGAAACAAGATTATCTTATCTGATGAAACAAAGTTTAAACTCTTTGACCTGAAAGTCAAGTGTCAAGTCTGGAGAAAACCTTGTACTATCCCTACGGTGAAGCATGGTGGTGGCAGCATCATACTGTGGGGATGTTTTTCAGAGGCAGGGACTGGGAAACTAGTCAGGATCGAGGCAAAAATTAACAGAGAAAGTACAGAGAGATCCTTGACGAAAACCTGCTCCAGAGCGCTCTGGACCTCAGACTGGGGCAAGGGTTCACCTTCCAGCAGGACAATGACCCGAAGCACACAGCCAAGACAAAGCAGGAATGGCTTGGGGACATGTCTCTGAATATCTTTGAGTGGCCCAGCCAGAGCCCGGAACTGAACTGTGAAACAACAGTCGCCATCCAACCTGACAGAGCTTTAAAGGATATGCAAAGAATAGGAGAAACTTCCCAAAATACTGTTGTGCCAAGCTTATAGCATACTACCCCAGAAGACTTGAGGCTGTAATTGCTGGCAAAGACACTTCAACAAAGTCCTGAATAAAAGGTCTGAAAATGTATATAAATGTGATATTTTTATAAATTAGCAAAAAAATATAAAATCCTCGTTTGCTATGTCATTATGGGATGTTGTTTGTTGATGATGGGAAAAAACAAATGAATACATTTTAGAATAAGGCTGTAATATAACAACACGTTGAAAAGGGGGTCTGAATACTTTCCAAATGCACTGTATATATATACAGTACCAGTCAAAAGTATGGACACACTTACTCATTCAAGGGTTTTTCTTTATTTGTACTATTTTCTACATTGTAGAATAATAATGAAGACATCAA
This sequence comes from Oncorhynchus nerka, assembly GCF_034236695.1. NCBI lineage: Eukaryota > Metazoa > Chordata > Actinopteri > Salmoniformes > Salmonidae > Oncorhynchus > Oncorhynchus nerka. The sequence goes on from NC_088402.1 coordinate 9,050,901, forward strand.
AACTATGAAATAACACATATGGAATCACGTAGTAACCCAAAAAAGTGTTAAACAAAACAAAACATAATTTATATTTTAGATTCTTTAAAGTTGACACCCTTTGCCTTGTTGACCGATTTGCACACTCTTGGCATGTTCTCAACCAGCTTCATGAGGAATGCTTTACCAACAGTCTTGAGGAAGTTCCCACATATGCTGAGCATTGGGTTGAGGTCAGGTGATTGTGGAGGCCAGGTCATCTGATGCAGCACCCCATTTACTCTCCTTCTTGGTCAAATAGCCCCTCTTAGAACTCTCGCTCTATACTGCCCCTGTTGGAGAAAGTGCGTACCCATAGTAAACTGAAAATATTTTTTCCCAAAATTGCTAATATATGCATATAAAAATTATTATTGAATAGAAAACACTCTAAAGTTTCTAAAACCGTTTAAATTATGTCTGTATGTAAAGCAGAACTCTCAGGAGAGCCATTCTCCCAAACACTCTGTGAACAATAGAAAAGTTGGGTCAACATTGACGTCATCGCCAACACCCTTCCCAGGCAGCTACGGATCCAGGAACAGTCTCTATCTGTTCAGCGCGATGTCTGCTTTCAAATGACGCGTTCATTGTGAGAATTGCATGAGCCCTGCACGTTTGGCGGGCGAAATTGCTAGTGTCCTTCTCAAATACAGGCACTCTATTGCGTGCGGCCGATTTGGGGAACGGTCTTTTCCAAGATACACCAATTGAAGCCGGTTTGTCTGTTCGCGCTGATCATTGTTTTACATGTTAAAAACATCATAAAGCTCGATTTTGCACATCGTTTGACCAGTTTAATCGACATATAATATGTAAATTGGAAGTTTTAATGCGCAGAGTGCTGGACCAGAAGTCATTTTTGATGCATTCCAGCTGAAGCTGTTAGCATATGCTAATACAGGGACACACAACGTGAAACCAAACAATTTATTGGGTAAGTATGACTCCTTCTACATCTTCTGATGGAAGAACATCAAAGGTAAGGGAATATTTATGTGGTTATTTTGGGTTTCTGTGGACTCCAAACGTAGAGGAGACATATGCTAATATCTGAGCGCCGACTCATAGTATAGCCCAGTGAACGATGTCTGTAACGTTAAAAATAAATGTAATACAGCGGTTGCATTAAGAAGAAGTGTATCTTTGTAAATATATGTAGAACATGTATATTTAGTCATGTTTATTGCTTGTTATCTGACGTTATCTGTCGGAGCTATCATCATTTCTCCTGACATTTGAGTAGCATGTTTTTTTAGAGAGGCGTGCGTAACATAATGGGGGCTCATCCGGGATTTGAACCCGGGACCTCTCGCAGGCAGGGGAAAACGTTATGTTACGCACGCCTCTATGAAGAGGGAACGCAACACCCTGCTACAACTAAACTCTCCGTGAAGTGAAAAAGGTATGGACTGTAGGTGCAAGAATGAATGACAACAGGCAGAATGTGATACCGTTTACAAGGACTTTATTCCTTCACACGGTAATATGGGGAAAAGGGGCTGGACGGAACCAAAGCAAAGAAAGCAAAATCTCAAAGCCCCCCTCTCCTATCTTACCTGCCTACCCACTACTTACCTAATTTAGCACCACCTGGTGCCCTAACCAAAATACAGGGGGTGGTCCGCCCAGGTCTTACCTAGTGTGTCTAGACAGCGAATATGCTATGGGTATATGTATGCCCGCGGGCCTCTTGCCTAAGCACTCCCAAGGTGCCTTCCCCTTCTCCGCCTGGGAACAAATGAAACAGAATATTAAACAATTTTCAAACAAACTAACAAACGACATCAAATAAGCTCTATCTGAGCAACAAACTCACAAAACATACCAACTCTCAGCAAAATCAACCTCTAGCAAATCTCTCTAGCAAAATCTCTGCAATGACCTCCCAGAAAATATCTCTACAAAAAGATCTCCCTCCTGAACAGAACACTGGCGTCAGAAGGAATGGGTAATTGGAGACAGCTGAGTCTTGATGAGGGGGCGGGGTCAGCTCTCCAATTAGCCATGGAGTCGACCAATCAGCTGCTTGAGGGATTTCAGGAAGCGATTTCCTGAAATAAACACATGCAAATATACAAACTACAATACATAATCTGGGGAACGTAACAGTCACGAAAGTCAGAAATGCAATGAAAAGAATCGCTTACCTTTAATTATCTTCGGACGTTTGCACTCACGAGACTCCCAGTTACACAATAAATGTTCCTTTTGTTCGATAAAGAATATTTTTATATATATAATTATTTTTGGGCGCGTTTTGTTCAGAAATCCACAAAATTCCAAATAGTATCCGCAGGTTACGGGCAGACAAATTCCAAATATTATCCCTAAAGTCCGTAGAAACATGTCAAACGTTTTTTTTTACAATGCAAATAGTCTGGGTAGCCATTTGATTAGCAATTCGGGAGTCTTATGGCTTGGGGGTAGAAGCTGTTAACCTGATAGTCCGCCCCCCCCCCCCCCCCCCGCATGCGGTAGCGTAAATACAGCCTCAAGCTCATTACCATAACGCAACGTTAGCGATTTCTAAAAATCGCAAATGAAATGAAATAAATATGCCTGCTCTCAAGCTTATCCTTTTCTTAACAATCCTGTCGTCTCAGATTTTAAAAATATGCTTTTGAACCAGAGAAAATCAATAATTTGTGTAAGAGTGGTGATAGCTAGCTTAGCATTTAGCGTTAGCATTTAGCACGCAACATATTCACAAAAACCAGCCAAGGAATCAAATAAAATAATTTACCTTTGAATAACTTCAGATGTTTCAATGAGGAGACTCTCAGTTACATAGCAGATGTCCAGTTTTTCCTGAAAGATTCTTGTGTAGGACACATCGTTCCGTTTTGTTACTATGCATTTGGCTACCGAAACTAACCGAAAATTCAGTCACCTACACGTCAAACTTTTTTCCGAATTAACTCCATAATATCGACTGAAACATGGAAAACGTTGTTTGAATCAATCCTGAAGGTGTTTTGTCATATATCTCTTCATTGAAATGCCGTTGCTGGAAGCCTGCATTCTTCTGTGATTCGGATGGAAAAATACTGGGAGCTGACTTTTGCGCACCAATTTCCATGCAGACACCGTGCGGGACACTTGGCAATTGTAGTCTCTTATGGTCAATCTTCCAATGATATGCCTACAAATACGTCACAATGCTGCAGACACCTTGGGGAAACGACAGAAAGTGTCCGTTCATTCCTGTCGCATTCACAGCCATATAAGGCGATCATGGAAAACGTAGCCTCAGAAATCCTGTTCATTTCCTGGTCGCTCAAACATCTTGGTTTTGCCTGAAGCATTTGTTCTAAGGCACTCACAGTGAAAATCTTTGCAGTTCTGGAAACGTAAGAGTGTCTTCTTTCCAAAACGATCAATTCCAAGCATAGTCGAGCATCTTTTCGTGACAAAATATTGCGCTTAAAACGGGCACGTCTTTTTATCCAAAAATGAAATAATGCCCCTATAGGACCAAGTGGTTAAGAAGATCTTTGGACCTAGACTTGGCGCTCCATAACCACTTGGCGTGCGATTGCAGAGAGTCTATGACTTTGGTGGCTGGAGTCTTTGACAATTTTTCGGGCCTGACACCGCCTGCTATAGAGGTCCTGGATGGCAGGTAGCTTGGCCCCAGTGATGTCGTGGGCCATACACACTACCCTCAGTAGTGCCTTGCGGACGGAAGTTAGAGCAGTTGCCGTTCCGGTTGCAGTACCAGGCGGTGATGCTGTCAGAATTCTCTCGAAGGTGCAGCTGTATAACTTTTTTGAGGTTCTAAGGACCCATGCCAAATCTTTTCAGTCTCCTGAGGGGGAATAGACTTTGTTGTGCCCTCTTCGTGACTATCTTGGAGTGTTTGGACCATGATAGTTTGTTGGTGATGTGAACACCAATGAACTTGAAGCTCTCAACCTGCTCCACTACAGTCCCATCGATGAGAATGGGGCGCGCTCTATCCTCCTTTTCTTGTAGTCCACAATCAACTCCTTTGTCTTGATCACGTTGAGGGAGAGGTTGTTATCCTGGCACCTCACGGCCAGGTCTCTGACCTCCTCCCTATAGGCTGTCTCGTCATTTTCAGTGATCAGTCCTACCACTGTTGTGTCAACGGCAAGCTGTTGGAGTCGTGCCTGGCCATGCAGTCATGGGTGAACAGGGAGTGCAGGAGAGGACTGAGAACGCACCCCTGAGGGGCACCATGTTGAGGATCAGCGTGGCAGATCTGCTTATGAAGAGCTCTCCTTCACTGACCAGCCTCTATGAGGAGCTCTCCTCCACTGACCAGCCTCTATGAGGAGCTCTCCTCCACAGACCAGCCTCTATGAGGAGCTCTCCTCCACTGATCAGCTTCTATGAGGAGCTCTCCTCCACTGATCAGCCTCTATGAGGAGCTCTACTTCACTGACCAGCCTCTACGAGGAGCTCTCCTCCACTGATCAGCCTCTATGAGGAGCTCTCCTCCACTGACCAGCCTCTACGAGGAGTTCTCCTCCACTGATCAGCCTCTATGAGGAGCTCTCCTCCACTGACCAGCCTCTATGAGGAGCTCTCCTTCACTGACCTGGAGCAGGTGGTGGTTGCCCTCAAAATGACAGACAGTCAGTATGGACCAACTCTATGAGGAGCTCTCCTTCACTGACCTGGAGCAGGTGGTTGCCCTCAAAATGACAGAGACGGTCAGTATGGACCAACTCTATGAAGAGTGTTGTGCCGGGTGGAAATACAGAAAGCCAGACAGGAAACCACAAAATCTACCAGTGAGAAGTGGGTGGCAGTTTTCCAAAACCTATGGAAAGCCAACTTGATCAATATGTTCAGGATTGTCTCATTTGTCCTCATTGTGCCAGACTCAAATACCTTTGTAGAGAGTATTTTTCTCTCTGATGACCATTTGAAAGGTCAGACTCTAGAAACAGATGCAGCACAGAGCTGATCAAAAATGAACTTCAAATATCTGTGAACTGTGGCTTGTCATGTAATGACTTCTCTGGCTATGGCAAAAGACTATCAGTCAAAGCAGCAAAACATAAGCAGACAAACTACTTTTGACTCAAAAGCAGCAAAACATAAGCAGACTTGGGGAACTCACTACTTGTCAAAGAGCAGCAAAACATAAGAAGCAGACTTGGGGAGTGACTCACTACTTGAATCAGTCAAGAGCAGCAAAACATAAGCAGACTTGGGGAGTGACTCACTACTTGAATCAGTCAAGAGCAGCAAAACATAAGCAGACTTGGGGAGTGACTCACTACTTGAATCAGTCAAGAGCAGCAAAACATAAGCAGACTTGGGGAGTGACTCACTACTTGAATCAGTCAAGAGCAGCAAAACATAAGCAGACTTGGGAGTGACTCACTACTTGAATCAGTCAAGAGCAGCAAAACATAAGCAGACTTGGGGAGTGACTCACTACTTGAATCAGTCAAGAGCAGCAAAACATAAGCAGACTTGGGGAGTGACTCACTACTTGAATCAGTCAAGAGCAGCAAAACATAAGCAGACTTGGGGAGACTCACTACTTGAATCAGTCAAGAGCAGCAAAACATAAGCAGACTTGAATCACTACTTGAATCAAGAGCAGCAAAACATAAGCAGACTTGGGGAGTGACTCAACAGTCAAGAGCAGCAAAACATAAGCAGACTTGGGGAGTGACTCACTACTTGAATCAGTCAAGAGCAGCAAAACATAAGCAGACTTGGGGAGTGACTCACTACTTGAATCAGTCAAGAGCAGCAAAACATAAGCAGACTTGGGGAGTGACTCACTACTTGAATCAGTCAAAGAGCAGCAAAACATAAGCAGACTTGGGGAGTGACTCACTACTTGAATCAGTCAAGAGCAGCAAAACATAAGCAGACTTGGGAGTGACTCACTACTTGAATCAGTCAAGAGCAGCAAAACATAAGCATACTTGGGGAGTGACTCACTACTTGAATCAGTCAAGAGCAGCAAAACATAAGCAGACTTGGGGAGTGACTCACTACTTGAATCAGTCAAGAGCAGCAAAACATAAGCAGACTTGGGGAGTGACTCACTACTTGAATCAGTCAAGAGCAGCAAAACATAAGCAGACTTGGGGGGAGTGACTCACTACTTGAATCAGTCAAGAGCAGCAAAACATAAGCAAAAACATAAGCATACTTGGGGAGTGACTCACTACTTGAATCAGTCAAGAGCAGCAAAACATAAGCAGACTTGGGGAGTGACTCACTACTTGAATCAGTCAAGAGCAGCAAAACATAAGCAGACTTGGGGTGACTCACTACTTGAATCAGTCAGAGACTTGGGGAGCAAAATCAGTCAAGAGCAGCAAAACATGGCAGACTTGAGTGACTCACTACTTGAATCAGTCAAGAGCAGCAAAACATAAGCAGACTTGAGTGACTCACTACTTGAATCAGTCAAGAGCAGCAAAACATAAGCAGACTTGGGGAGTGACTCACTACTTGAATCAGTCAAGAGCAGCAAAACATAAGCAGACTTGGGGAGTGACTCACTACTTGAATCAGTCAAAGCAGCAAAACATAAGCAGACTTGGGGAGTGACTCACTACTTGAATCAGTCAAGAGCAGCAAAACATAAGCAGACTTGGGGGAGTGACTCACTACTTGAATCAGTCAAGAGCAGCAAAACATAAGCAGACTTGGGGAGTGACTCACTACTTGAATCAGTCAAGAGCAGCAAAACATAAGCAGACTTGGGGAGTGACTCACTACTTGAATCAGTCAAGAGCAGCAAAACATAAGCAGACTTGGGGAGTGACTCACTACTTGAATCAGTCAAGAGCAGCAAAACATAAGCAGACTTGGGGAGTGACTCACTACTTGAATCAGTCAAGAGCAGCAAAACATAAGCAGACTTGGGGAATCAGTGACAGCAAAACATAAGCAGACTTGAATGACTCACTACTTGAATCAAGAGCAGCAAAACATAAGCAGACTTGGGGAGTGACTCACTACTTGAATCAGTCAAGACAGCAAAACATAAGCAGACTTGGGGAGTGACTCACTACTTGAATCAGTCAAGAGCAGCAAAACATAAGCAGACTTGGGGAGTGACTCACTACTTGAATCAGTCAAGAGCAGCAAAACATAAGCAGACTTGGGGAGTGACTCACTCAATCAGTCTTGAACTCAGTCAAGAGCAGCAAAACATAAGCAGACTTGGGGAGTGACTCACTACTTGAATCAGTCAAGAGCAGCAAAACATAAGCAGACTTGGGGAGTGACTCACTACTTGAATCAGTCAAGAGCAGCAAAACATAAGCAGACTTGGGGAGTGACTCACTACTTGAATCAGTCAAGAGCAGCAAAACATAAGCAGACTTGGGGAGTGACTCACTACTTGAATCAGTCAAGAGCAGCAAAACATAAGCAGACTTGGGGAGTGACTCACTACTTGAATCAGTCAAGAGCAGCAAAACATAAGCAGACTTGAGTGACTCACTACTTGAATCAGTCAAGAGCAGCAAAACATAAGCACTCACTACTTGAATCAGTCAAGAGCAGCAAAACATAAGCAGACTTGAGTGACTCACTACTTGAATCAGTCAGAGCAGCAAAACATAAGCAGACTTGGGGTGACTCACTACTTGAATGAAGAGCTAAGCAGACTTGAGGAGTGACTCACTACTTGAATCAGTCAAGAGCAGCAAAACATAAGCAGACTTGGGAGTGACTCACTACTTGAATCAGTCAAGAGCAGCAAAACATAAGCAGACTTGGGGAGTGACTCACTACTTGAATCAGTCAAGAGCAGCAAAACATAAGCAGACTTGGGGAGTGACTTACTTGAATCAGTCAAGAGCAGCAAAACATAAGCAGACTTGGGAGTGACTCACTACTTGAATCAGTCAAGAGCAGCAAAACATAAGCAGACTTGGGGAGTGACTCACTACTTGAATCAGTCAAGAGCAGCAAAACATAAGCAGACTTGGGGAGAATCAGACTCACTACTTGAATCAGTCAAGAGCAGCAAAACATAAGCAGACTTGGGGAGTGACTCACTACTTGAATCAGTCAAGAGCAGCAAAACATAAGCAGACTTGGGGAGTGACTCACTACTTGAATCAGTCAAGAGCAGCAAAACATAAGCAGACTTGGGGAGTGACTCACTACTTGAATCAGTCAAGAGCAGCAAAACATAAGCAGACTTGGGGAGTGACTCACTACTTGAATCAGTCAAGAGCAGCAAAACATAAGCAGACTTGGGGAGTGACTCACTACTTGAATCAGTCAAGAGCAGCAAAACATAAGCAGACTTGGGGAGGACTCACTACTTGAATCAGTCAAGAGCAGCAAAACATAAGCAGACAGCAAAATCATAAGTGAGACTCACTACTTGAATCAGTCAAGAGCAGCAAAACATAAGCAGACTGAGGAGTGACTCACTACTTGAATCAGTCAAGAGCAGCAAAACATAAGCAGACTTGGGGAGTGACTCACTACTTGAATCAGTCAAGAGCAAAAAACATAAGCAGACTTGGGGAGTGACTCACTACTTGAATCAGTCAAGAGCAGCAAAACATTGGGGAGTGACTCACTACTTGAATCAGTCAAGAGCAGCAAAACATAAGCAGACTTGGGGAGTGACTCACTACTTGAATCAGTCAAGAGCAGCAAAACATAAGCAGACTTGGGGAGTGACTCACTACTTGAATCAGTCAAGAGCAGCAAAACATAAGCAGACTTGGGGAGTGACTCACTACTTGAATCAGTCAAGAGCAGCAAAACATAAGCAGACTTGGGGAGTGACTCACTACTTGAATCAGTCAAGAGCAGCAAAACATAAGCATTTTGGGGAGCAAGAGCAGCAAAACATAAGCAGACTTGGGGAGTGACTCACTACTTGAATCAGTCAAGAGCAGCAAAACATAAGCAGACTTGGGGAGTGACTCACTACTTGAATCAGTCAAGAGCAGCAAAACATAAGCAGACTTGGGGAGTGACTCACTACTTGAATCAGTCAAGAGCAGCAAAACATAAGCAGACTTGGGGAGTGACTCACTACTTGAATCAGTCAAGAGCAGCAAAACATAAGCAGACTTGGGGAGTGACTCACTACTTGAATCAGTCAAGAGCAGCAAAACATAAGCAGACTTGGGGAGTGACTCACTACTTGAATCAGTCAAGAGCAGCAAAACATAAGCAGACTTGGGAGTGACTCACTACTTGAATCAGTCAAGAGCAGCAAAACATAAGCAGACTTGGGGAGTGACTCACTACTTGAATCAGTCAAGAGCAGCAAAACATAAGCAGACTTGGGGAGTGACTCACTACTTGAATCAGTCAAGAGCAGCAAAACATAAGCAGACTTGGGGAGTGACTCACTACTTGAATCAGTCAAGAGCAGCAAAACATAAGCAGACTTGGGGAGTGACTCACTACTTGAATCAGTCAAGAGCAGCAAAACATAAGCAGACTTGGGGAGTGACTCACTACTTGAATCAGTCAAGAGCAGCAAAACATAAGCAGACTTGGGGAGTGACTCACTACTTGAATCAGTCAAGAGCAGCAAAACATAAGCAGACTTGGGGAGTGACTCACTACTTGAATCAGTCAAGAGCAGCAAAACATAAGCAGACTACTGGGGAGTGACTCACTACTTGAATCAGTCAAGAGCAGCAAAACATAAGCAGACTTGGGGAGTGACTCACTACTTGAATCAGTCAAGAGCAGCAAAACATAAGCAGACTTGGGGAGTGACTCACTACTTGAATCAGTCAAGAGCAGCAAAACATAAGCAGACTTGGGGAGTGACTCACTACTTGAATCAGTCAAGAGCAGCAAAACATAAGCAGACTTGGGGAGTGACTCACTACTTGAATCAGTCAAGAGCAGCAAAACATAAGCAGACTTGGGGAGTGACTCACTACTTGAATCAGTCAAGAGCAGCAAAACATAAGCAGACTTGGGGAGTCACTACTTGAATCAGTCAAGAGCTACTTGAACTCACTATACTTGAATCAGTCAAGAGCAGCAAAACATAAGCAGACTTGGGGAGTGACTCACTACTTGAATCAGTCAAGAGCAGCAAAACATAAGCAGACTTGGGGAGTGACTCACTACTTGAATCAGTCAAGAGCAGCAAAACATAAGCAGACTTGGGACTCACTACTTGAATCAGTCAAGAGCAGCAAAACATAAGCAGACTTGGGGAGTCACTACTTGAATCAGTCAAGAGCAGCAAAACATAAGCAGACTTGGGGAGTGACTCACTACTTGAATCAGTCAAGAGCAGCAAAACATAAGCAGACTTGGGAGTGACTTGGGGAGTGACTCACTACTTGAATCAGTCAAGAGCAGCAAAACATAAGCAGACTTGGGGAGTGACTCACTACTTGAATCAGTCAAGAGCAGCAAAACATAAGCAGACTTGGGGAGTGACTCACTACTTGAATCAGTCAAGAGCAGCAAAACATAAGCAGACTTGGGGAGTGACTCACTACTTGAATCAGTCAAGAGCAGCAAAACATAAGCAGACTTGGGGAGTGACTCACTACTTGAATCAGTCACTAAGCAGACTGGGGAGTGACTCACTACTTGAATCAGTCAAGAGCAGCAAAACATAAGCAGACTTGGGGAGTGACTCACTACTTGAATCAGTCAAGAGCAGCAAAACATAAGCAGACTTGGGGAAAACATAAGTTGACTCACTACTTGAATCAGTCAAGAGCAGCAAAACATAAGCAGACTTGGGGAGTGACTCACTACTTGAATCAGTCAAGAGCAGCAAAACATAAGCAGACTTGGGGAGTGACTCACTACTTGAATCAGTCAAGAGCAGCAAAACATAAGCAGACTTGGGGAGTGACTTACTTGAATCAGTCAAGAGCAGCAAAACATAAGCAGACTTGGGGAGTGACTCACTACTTGAATCAGTCAAGAGCAGCAAAACATAAGCAGACTTGGGGAGTGACTCACTACTTGAATCAGTCAAGAGCAGCAAAACATAAGCAGACTTGGGGAGTGACTCACTACTTGAATCAGTCAAGAGCAGCAAAACATAAGCAGACTTGGGGACTCACTACTTGAATGAAGAGCAGCAAAACATCACTACTTGAACTCAGAATCAGTCAGAGCAGCAAAACATAAGCAGACTTGGGGAGTGACTCACTACTTGAATCAGTCAAGAGCAGCAAAACATAAGCAGACTTGGGGAGTGACTCACTACTTGAATCAGTCAAGAGCAGCAAAACATAAGCAGACTTGGGGAGTGACTCACTACTTGAATCAGTCAAGAGCAGCAAAACATAAGCAGACTTGGGGAGTGACTCATACCCCTCTTTTTCTCTTTTGCATTTGAAATTTTTATTTTTTTTGCTGTAAAATTGTGACTTTGTTTGATTATTTATTTTAAGATATATTCACATAAGTTTACATAATGATACAGTTTTAGTAAAGCTATAGACCAAATGGAATATGTATACAGATGTTTTGCCTTTCCAATTGAGTAAGAATATGAATATACACTGTAAATTCATTCACACAACACCGTACCTACACCGCTGTGGCACCGTACGATGGCGAGCCTTATTTGGTAGTGAGAAAGTTAGCAACGACTTTCCAGTTTTACATTTTTTTAGAATTTTTTTGAATTTTTTAGAATTTCACTTCACCAATTTGGACAATTTTGTGTATGTCCATTACATTAAATGTTCTTTTTTTTATCCATTAAATTACAGGTTGTAATGCAACCAATTCGGAAAAACGCCAAGGAAGATGAATACATTTGCAAGGCACTGGGCTGCAATCATAGGTGCAGTTCACTCTACTGAACTTATCCTCTGCAGCAGAGGTAACTCTGGGTCTTCCTTTCCTGGTGCAGTCCTCATGAGAGACAATTTCATCGTAGCGCCTGATTATTTTTTTTGACTGCATTTGAAGAAACTTTCAGTTCTTGAAATTTTCCGGATTGGCTGAACTTCATGTCTTAAACAACTTCCTATGGCTGGGGGGTAGTATTGAGTAGCTTGGATGAATAAGGTGCCCAGAGTAAACTACCTGCTACTCAGGCCCAGAAGCTATGATATGCATATCATTTGTAGATTTGGATAGAAAACACTCTGACGTTTCTAAAACTGTTTGAATGATGTCTGTGAGTATAACATAACTCATTTTGCAGGCAAAAACCTGAGAAAAAAATCCAACCACGAAGTTGGAAATCTGAGAATTGTATCCAAGATACAGTGGACATTTGGTCCGATTGCACTTCCCAAGGCTTCCACTAGATGTCAACAGTCTTTAGAACCTTGTTTCAGGCTTCTACTGTAAAGGAGGAGAGAATAAGAGCTGATTATTAAGTCATGTGTCTGCCAGAGTGCCATGAGCTGATCACGGACGCTCATGTGAGAGTTAGCTGCATTCCATTGCATTTCTAAAGACATAGGAATTCTCCGGTTGAAACATTATTGATGATTTATATTAAAAACATCCTAAAGATTGATTCTATACATCGTTTGACATACATCGTTCTACGAACTGTAATGGAATTTTTTGACTTTTCGTCTGGCCTGCGCGTCGTGAATTTGGATTTGTGAACTGAAGGCACGAACAAAAAGGAGGTATTTGGACATAAATTATGGACTATCGAACAAAATAAACATTTTTTGTGAAACTGGGATTCCTGGGAGTGCATTCTGATGAAGATCATCAAAGGTAAGTGAATATTTATAATGCTATTTCTGACTTCTGATGACTCCACAACATGGCGGATATCTGTATGGCTTGTTTTGGTCTCTGAGCGCTGTACTCAGATTATAGCATGGTGTGCTTTTTCTGTAAAGCTTTTTTGAAATATGACACAGCGGTTGCATTAAGGAGAAGTTTATCCAAAGTTCCGTGCATAACACTTGTATCTTTTATCAATGTTTATTATGAGTATTTCTGTAAATTGATGTGGCTCTATGCAAAATCACTGGATGTTTTGGAAGCAAAAATGTAAACTGAGATTTTTGGATATAAATATGAACTGTATCGAACAAACCATACATGTATTGTGTAACATGAAGTCCTATGAGTGTCATCTGATGAAGATCATCAAAGGTTAGTGATTCATTTTATCTCTATTTCTGCTTCTCATCACTAGCGTCGATCCTTTCAATAATATGGACTTGGTCTTATACCAACTAGGGCTGTCTTCTGTATACCATCCCCTAACTTGTCACAACACAACTGATTCCAAGTCAAATTAACTTTAACAAAGCACACCTGTTAAAACCTCTTGATATTCCACATCCCGGATCCGGGAGCGTAATCATCGCCTGACAATAATTAGCATAACGCAACAGACATAAATATCCCTAGAAAATATTCCTATTCATGAAAATCACAAATGAAATATATTGAGACACAGTTTAGCCTTTTGTTAATCACCCTGTCATCTCAATTTTTCTAAATATGCTTTACAGCCAAAGCTAGACAAGCATTTGTGTAAGTTTTTCGATAGCCTAGCATAGCATTCTGCCTTGCTAGCAGCAGGCAACCTGTCCCAAATCAGAAAAGCAATCAAATTAAATAATTTACCTTTGATGAACTTTGGAAGTTTTCACTCCCAGGTAGATTTCCCCAAAATATTATTTTTGTAGGCAAAATAGCTCCGTTTGTTCTTCACGTTTGGCTGAGAAGTCGCCCGGAAATTGCAGTCACAAAAACGACAAAAAATATTCCAAATTAGCTCCAAAATATTGTCAGAAACATGGCAAACGTTGTTTATAATCCATCCTCAAGGTGTTTTTCTAATACTCGATAACATATCCGTCGGGACAATTAGTTTTTCATTAGGACCGATTGGAGTAATGGCTACCTCTGTATTTCACGCAAGAATCTCTCTCGGAGCCACCATGTGACCACTTACGCAATGTGGCCGCCTACGGCTATTCTTCAACAGAAATGCGTAAAACTACGTCACAGTGCTGTAGACACCTTGGGGAATACGTAGAAAGTGTAAGCTCATTGATGGCACATTCACAGCTGAATTGGAACACAGCGCTTTCAAAACCTGGGGCACTTCCGGATTGGATTTTTCTCAGGCTTTCGCCTGCAACATCAGTTCTGTTATACTCACAGACAATATCTTTACAGTTTTGGAAACGTTAGAGTGTTTTCTATCCAAAGCTGTCAATTATATGCGTATTATAGCATCTTGTCCTGACAAAATATCCCGTTTAAAACGGGAACATTTTTTCCAAAAATGAAAATACTGCCCCCTAGTACCAACAGGTTAATTGAAATGCATTCCAGGTGACTAAATCATGAAGCTGGTTTAGAGAATGCCACGAGTGTGCAAGGCTGTCATCAAGGTAAAGGGTGGCTACTTTGAAGAATCTCAAATATGAAATATATTTCGATTTTTTAAACATTTTTGGGGGGTTACCTCATGATTCCATTTGTTTTATTTAATTTATTTAATAGTTTTGATGTCTTCACTGTTATTCTACAATGCAGACAATAGTAAAAATAAAGAAAAACCTTGTAATGAATAGGTATGTCCAAACGTTTGACTGGTACTGTAAATCTTTATCTCTCTCTCTCCCCCGTTCTATCTCTCTCTCTCTCCCTATCTCTCCCTCTCTCTCTCTCTCTCTCTCTCTCTCTCTCTCCTGTCTCTCTCTCTCCTGTCTCTCTCTCTCTCCCTGTCTCTCTCCCTCTCTCCTGTCTCTCTCTCTCTCCGGTCTATCTATCTCTCTCTCTCTCTCTCTCTCTCTCTCTCTCTCTCTCTCTCTCTCTCTCCCTGTCTGTCTCTCTCTCTCCTGTCTCTCTCTCTCCTGTCTCTCTCTCTCCTGTCTCTCTCTCTCTCTCTCTCTCTCTCTCTCTCTCTCTCTCTCTCCTCTCTCTCTCTCTCTCTCACTGTCTCTCTTTCTCTCCCTATCTCTCTCTCTGCCTCTCTCCCTCTTTTTCTCATTTTTCTGCTGATTCCTTTTTTCTCTCACCTTGACAACATTTAAGGCTATAAAGGTTAGACAGAACATTCCTCAAAGTTATCTCCTACCTGCAATATCCACAAGTCATCAAGTGTGTGTGTGTGTGTGTGTGTGTGTGTGTGTGTGTGTGGGTGATACACTTGTGCTCACGTGACCTTTTTGATTAATAGGTCAGATAATCAACTCTCGCCTATATTTGTCACACTCACCATATGTTTCACATATAACCAACCGGGTGTTGGGAATTCAGTTGCAGCTGAAGTCGATGGATATTTCAGAATGTTTTCCTCCCTTCTGCCTCCCACTCGTTTGAATCCCTCGTAGCAGTTGTTTGCCCTGCAGCTAAAAAGGCAGCTGTCTCGGCCGCTAACAATCTCCACACTGCTGCCTTTGTCTGAGGGGGTTGTATCGACCCTCAGGATGTGTGTGTGTGTGTGTGTATTTATATGTGTGCGTGCGTGCCTGCTTGTGTGCGTGTGTGCACTTTATGAGTGTGTGTGTGTGTGTGTGTGTGTGTGTGTGTGTGTGT
Organism: Oncorhynchus nerka; assembly: GCF_034236695.1. Lineage (NCBI taxonomy): Eukaryota > Metazoa > Chordata > Actinopteri > Salmoniformes > Salmonidae > Oncorhynchus > Oncorhynchus nerka. The sequence goes on from NC_088402.1 coordinate 9,066,375, forward strand.
GTGTGTGTGTGTGTGTTGGGTGTGTGTGTGTGTGTTCACGTCTGTGCAGCCTGATCACTCGAAACAGACATGCTTTGGACATTTGACCAGGGCGTGTTGCTTAGACCACTGAGCTACCACAGTTCACAAGCTGTGAAAATAATTGATGATAGTTGATGGCGATCCCCAAACCATAGCCCTTAAACTTGGAATGAATGCCTAAACTGCCTTTGAGGTCATTCTGTTTTAACCCTGATACCATGTAGAATTAACCCTGATACCATGTAGAATTAACCCTGGTACCATGTAGAATTAACCCTGATACCATGCAGAATTAACCCTGATACCATGTAGACATAACCCTGATACCATGTAGAATTAACCCTGATACCATGTAGACATAACCCTGATACCATGCAGAATTAACCCTGGTACCATGTAGAATTAACCCTGATACCACACAGAATTAACCCTGATACCATGTAGAATTAACCCTGTTACCATGTAGAATTAACCCTGGTACCATGTAGAATTAACCCTGATACCATGTAAAATTAACCCTGATACCATGTAGAATTAACCCTGTTACCACACAGAATTAACCCTGTTACCATGTAGAATTAACCCTGTTACCATGTAGAATTAACCCTGGTACCATGTAGAATTAACCCTGATACCATGTAGAATTAACCCTGTTACCATGTAGAATTAACCCTGATACCATGTAGACATAACCCTGTAGACTTAACCCTGATACCATGTAGAATTAACCCTGATACCATGCAGAATTAACCCTGATACCATGTAGAATTAACCCTGTTACCATGTAGAATTAACCCTGATACCATGTAGACATAACCCTGGTACCATGTAGAAATAACCCTGATACCATGTAGAATTAACCCTGGTACCATGTAGAATTAACCCTGATACCATGTAGAATTAACCCTGGTACCATGTAGAATTAACCCTGATACCATGTAGAATTAACCCTGGTACCATGTAGAATTAACCCTGGTACCATGTAGAATTAACCCTGATACCACACAGAATTAACCCTGATACCATGTAGAATTAACCTTGATACCATGTAGAATTAACCCTGTAGAATTAACCCTGCTACCATGTAGAATTAACCCTGATACCATGCAGAATTAACCCTGCTACCATGTAGAATGAACCCTGATACCATGTATAATTAACCCTGATACCATGTATAATTAACCCTGATACCATGTAGAATTAACCCTGATACCATGTAGAATTAACCCTGATACCATGTAGAATTAACCCTGATACCATGTAGAATTAACCCTGATACCATGTAGAATTAACCCTGTTACCATGTTGAATTAACCCTGATACCATGTAGAATTAACCCTGATACCAGGTAGAATTAACCCTGATACCACACAGAATTAACCCTGATACCATGTAGAATTAACCCTGTTACCATGTAGAATTAACCCTGTTACCATGTAGAATTAACCCTGATACCATGTAGAATTAACCCTGATACCATGTAGAATTAACCCTGATACCATGTAGAATTAACCCTGATACCATGTAGAATTATAGTGATGATAGTGGTATAGTGATGATAATGGTATAGTGGTATAGTGATGATAATGGTATAGTGATGATAGTGGTATAGTGATGATAGTGGTATAGTGATGATAGTAGTGATATAGTGATGATAGTGGTATAGTGATGATAGTGGTATAGTGATGATAGTGGTATAGTGATGATAGTGGTATAGTGATGATAGTGGTATAGTGATGATAGTGATGATAGTGATATAGTGATGATAGTGGTATAGTGATGATAGTGGTATAGTGGTATAGTGATGATAGTGGTATAGTGATGATGATAGTATAGTGATGATAGTGGTATAGTGATGATAGTGGTATAGTGATATAGTGGTATAGTGATATAGTGATATATAGTGATGATAGTGGTATAGTGATGATAGTGGTATAGTGAGTGGTATAGTGATGATAGTGGTATAGTGATGATAGTGGTATAGTGATGATAGTGGTATAGTGATGATAGTGGTATAGTGATATAGTGATGATAGTGGTATAGTGATGATAGTGGTATAGTGATGATAGTGGTATAGTGATGATAGTGATGATAGTGGTATAGTGGTATAGTGATGATAGTGGTATAGTGATGATAGTGGTATAGTGATGATAGTGGTATAGTGATGATAGTGGTATAGTGATGATAGTGGTATAGTGGTATAGTGGTATAGTGATGATAGTGATATAGTGATGATAGTGGTATAGTGATGATAATGGTATAGTGGTATAGTGATGATAGTGGTATAGTGATGATAGTGGTATAGTGGTATAGTGATATAGTGGTAGTGATGATAGTGATATAGTGGTATAGTGATATAGTGATAGTGGTATAGTGGTATAGTGATGATAGTGGTATAGTGATGTATAGTGGATATAGTGATGATAGTGGTATAGTGATATAGTGATATAGTGATGATAGTGGTATAGTGATGATAGTGGTATAGTGATATAGTGATGATAGTGGTATAGTGATGATAGTGGTATAGTGATGATAGTGGTATAGTGATATAGTGATGATAGTGGTATAGTGATGATAGTGGTATAGTGGTATAGTGATGATAGTGGTATAGTGATGATAGTGGTATAGTGGTATAGTGATGATAGTGGTATAGTGGTATAGTGGTATAGTGATGATAGTGGTATAGTGATGATAGTGATATAGTGATGATAGTGGTATAGTGATGATAGTGGTATAGTGATGATAGTGGTATAGTGATGATAGTGGTATAGTGATGATAGTGGTATAGTGATGATAGTGATATAGTGATGATAGTGGTATAGTGATGATAGTGGTATAGTGGTATAGTGATGATAGTGGTATAGTGATAGTGGTATAGTGATGATAGTGGTATAGTGATGATAGTGGTATAGTGATGATAGTGGTATAGTGATGATAGTGGTATAGTGGTATAGTGATGATAGTGGTATAGTGATGATAGTGGTATAGTGATGATAGTGGTATAGTGATGATGATGATAGTGGTATAGTGATGATATAGTGATGATAGTGGTATAGTGATGATAGTGGTATAGTGATGATAGTGGTATAGTGATGATAGTGGTATAGTGATATAGTGGTATAGTGATGATAGTGGTATAGTGATATGGTATAGTGATGATAGTGGTATAGTGGTATAGTGATGATAGTGATATAGTGGTATAGTGATATAGTGATAGTGATGATAGTGGTATAGTGATGATAGTGGTATAGTGATATAGTGATAGTGATGATAGTGGTATAGTGATGATAGTGGTATAGTGATGATAGTGGTATAGTGATATAGTGATATAGTGATGATAGTGGTATAGTGATGATAGTGGTATAGTGGTGATATAGTGGTATAGTGATGATAGTGGTATAGTGATGATAGTGGTATAGTGATGATAGTGGTATAGTGATGATAGTGATGATAGTGGTATAGTGATGATAGTGGTATAGTGATGATAGTGGTATAGTGATATAGTGATATAGTGATAGTGATGATAGTGATGATAGTGATATAGTGATGATAGTGGTATAGTGATGATAGTGGTATAGTGTGATATAGTGATGATAGTGGTATAGTGATAGTGATATAGTGATGATAGTGGTATAGTGGTATAGTGATGATAGTGGTATAGTGATGATAGTGATATAGTGATGATAGTGGTATAGTGATGATAGTGGTATAGTGGTATAGTGATGATAGTGGTATAGTGGTATAGTGATGATAGTGGTATAGTGATGATAGTGATATAGTGATGATAGTGGTATAGTGATGATAGTGGTATAGTGATGATAGTGGTATAGTGGTATAGTGATGATAGTGGTATAGTGATGATAGTGGTATAGTGGTATAGTGATGATAGTGGTATAGTGATGATAGTGGTATAGTGATGATAGTGGTATAGTGATGATAGTGGTATAGTGGTATAGTGATATAGTGATGATAGTGGTATAGTGATGATAGTGGTATAGTGGTATAGTGATATAGTGATGATAGTGGTATAGTATGATGGTATAGTGATATAGTGGTATAGTGATATAGTGATGATAGTGGTATAGTGATGATAGTGGTATAGTGATGATAGTGGTATAGTGATGATAGTGGTATAGTGATGATAGTGATATAGTGGTATAGTGATGATAGTGGTATAGTGATGATAGTGGTATAGTGATGATAGTGGTATAGTGATATAGTGATATAGTGGTATAGTGATGATAGTGGTATAGTGATGATATAGTGATATAGTGATATAGTGATAGTATAGTGATGATAGTGATGATATAGTATAGTGATGATAGTGGTATAGTGGTATAGTGATGATAGTGGTATAGTGATGATAGTGGTATAGTGATGATAGTGGTATAGTGATGATAGTGGTATAGTGATGATAGTGGTATAGTGATGATAGTGGTATAGTGATATAGTGGTATAGTGATGATAGTGGTATAGTGATGATAGTGGTATAGTGATGATAGTGGTATAGTGATATAGTGATGATAGTGGTATAGTGATGATAATGGTATAGTGGTATAGTGATGATAGTGGTATAGTGATGATAGTGGTATAGTGATGATAGTGGTATAGTGATGATAGTGGTATAGTGATGATAGTGGTATAGTGATGATAGTGATATAGTGATGATAGTGGTATAGTGATGATAGTGGTATAGTGATGATAGTGATATAGTGATGATAATGGTATAGTGATGATAGTGGTATAGTGATGATAGTGGTATAGTGATGATAGTGGTATAGTGATGATAGTGGTATAGTGATGATAGTGGTATAGTGATGATAGTGGTATAGTGATGATAGTGGTATAGTGATGATAGTGGTATAGTGATGATAGTGGTATAGTGATGATAGTGGTATAGTGATGATAGTGGTATAGTGATGATAGTGATATAGTGATGATAGTGGTATAGTGATGATAGTGGTATAGTGGTATAGTGATGATAGTGGTATAGTGATATAGTGATGATAGTGGTATAGTGATGATAGTGGTATAGTGATGATAGTGGTATAGTGATGATAGTGGTATAGTGGTATAGTGATGATAGTGGTATAGTGATGATAGTGATATAGTGATATAGTGATATAGTGGTGATAGTGGTATAGTGATGATAGTGGTATAGTGATGATAGTGGTATAGTGATGATAGTGGTATAGTGATGATAGTGATGATAGTGGTATAGTGGTATAGTGATGATAGTGGTATATAGTGGTATATAGTGATGATAGTGGTATAGTGATGATAGTGATATAGTGGTATAGTGATGATAGTGATATAGTGGTATAGTGAGTGATGGTATAGTGATGATAGTGGTATAGTGATGATAGTGGTATAGTGATGATAGTGGTATAGTGGTATAGTGATATAGTATGATAGTGGTATAGTGATGATAGTGGTATAGTGATGATAGTGGTATAGTGATGATAGTGATATAGTGATGATAGTGGTATAGTGATGATAGTGATGATAGTGGTATAGTGATGATGATGGTATAGTGATGATAGTGATGATATAGTGATGATAGTGATATAGTGATGATAGTGGTATAGTGATGATAGTGGTATAGTGATGATATAGTGATGATAGTGGTATAGTATAGATGATAGTGGTATAGTGATGATAGTGATATAGTGATGATAGTGGTATAGTGATGATGGTATATAGTGATGATAGTGGTATAGTGATGATAGTGGTATAGTGATGATAGTGGTATAGTGATGATAGTGGTATAGTGATGATAGTGGTATAGTGGTATAGTGATGATAGTGGTATAGTGATGATAGTGATATAGTGATATAGTGATATAGTGATGATAGTGGTATAGTGATGATAGTGGTATAGTGATGATAGTGGTATAGTGATGATAGTGGTGATAGTGGTATAGTGGTATAGTGATGATAGTGGTATAGTGATGATAGTGGTATAGTGATATGGTATAGTGATGATAGTATAGTGATGATAGTGGTATAGTGATGATAGTGGTATAGTGATGATAATGGTATGATGATAGTGGTATAGTGATGATAGTGGTATAGTGATGATAGTGGTATAGTGATGATAGTGATATAGTGATGATAGTGGTATAGTGATGATAGTGGTATAGTATGATAGTGGTATAGTGATGATAGTGGTATAGTGATGATAGTGATATAGTGATGATAGTGGTATAGTGATATAGTGGTATAGTGATGATAGTGGTATAGTGGTATAGTGATGATAGTGGTATAGTGATGATAGTGATATAGTGATATATGATAGTGGTATAGTGATGATAGTGGTATAGTGATGATAGTGGTATAGTGATAGTATAGTGATGATAGTGATATAGTGATGATAGTGGTATAGTGATGATAATAGTGATGATATAGTGATGATAGTGGTATAGTGATGATAGTGGTATAGTGATGATAGTGGTATAGTGATGATAGTGGTATAGTGATGATAGTGGTATAGTGATATAGTGATATAGTGATGATAGTGGTATAGTGATGATAGTGGTATAGTGATGATAGTGATATAGTGATGATAGTGGTATAGTGATGATAGTGGTATAGTGGTATAGTGATGATAGTGGTATAGTGATATAGTGATGATAGTGGTATAGTGATGATAGTGGTATAGTGATGATAGTGGTATAGTGATGATAGTGGTATAGTGATATAGTGATATAGTGATGATAGTGGTATAGTGATGATAGTGGTATAGTGATGATAGTGGTATAGTGGTATAGTGATGATAGTGGTATAGTGGTATAGTGATGATAGTGGTATAGTGATGATAGTGGTATAGTGATGATAGTGGTATAGTGGTAGTGATATAGTGATGATAGTGGTATAGTGATGATAGTGGTATAGTGGTATAGTGATATAGTGATGATAGTGGTATAGTGATGATAGTGGTATAGTGGTATAGTGGTATAGTGATGATAGTGGTATAGTGATGATAGTGGTATAGTGATGATAGTGGTATAGTGATGATAGTGGTATAGTGATGATAGTGATGTATAGTGATGATAGTGGTATAGTGATAGTGGTATAGTGATGATAGTGGTATAGTGATGATAGTATAGTGGTATAGTGATGATAGTGGTATAGTGATGATAGTGGTATAGTGATGATAGTGGTATAGTGATGATAGTGGTATAGTGATGATAGTGATATAGTGATGATAGTGGTATAGTGATGATAGTGGTATAGTGGTATAGTGTGATAGTGATGATAGTGGTATAGTGATGATAGTGGTATAGTGATGATAGTGATATAGTGATGATAGTGGTATAGTGATGATAGTGGTATAGTGGTGATAGTGATAGTGGATAGTGATGATATAGTATGATGATGATAGTGGTATAGTGATGATAGTGGTATAGTGATGATAGTGGTATAGTGATGATAGTGGTATAGTGATGATAGTGATATAGTGATGATAGTGGTATAGTGATGATAGTGGTATAGTGATGATAGTGGTATAGTGGTATAGTGATGATAGTGGTATAGTGATGATAGTGGTATAGTGATGATAGTGGTATAGTGATGATAGTGGTATAGTGATGATAGTGGTATAGTGATATAGTGATGATAGTGGTATAGTGATGATAGTGGTATAGTGATGATAGTGGTATAGTGATGATAGTGGTATAGTGATGATAGTGGTATAGTGATGATAGTGGTATAGTGATGATAGTGGTATAGTGGTATAGTGATATAGTGATGATAGTGGTATAGTGATGATAGTGGTATAGTGATATAGTGATGATAGTGGTATAGTGATGATAGTGGTATAGTGATGATAGTGGTATAGTGGTATAGTGATGATAGTGGTATAGTGATGATAGTGGTATAGTGATGATAGTGGTATAGTGATGATAGTGATAGTGGTATAGTGATGATAGTGGTATAGTGGATAGTGGTATAGTGGTGATAGTGGTATAGTTATGATAGTGGTATAGTGATGATAGTGGTATAGTGATGATAGTGATATAGTGATATAGTGATGATAGTGATGATAGTGGTATAGTGATGATAGTGGTATAGTGGTGATAGTGATGATAGTGATGATAGTGGTATAGTGATGATAGTGGTATAGTGATATAGTGGTATAGTGATGATAGTGGTATAGTGGTATAGTGGTATATAGTGGTATAGTGATGATAGTGGTATAGTGATGATAGTGGTATAGTGATGATAGTGGTATAGTGGTGATAGTGATGATAGTGATGATAGTGGTATAGTGATGATAGTGGTATAGTGATGATAGTGATGATAGTGGTATAGTGATGATAGTGGTATAGTGGTATAGTGGTATAGTGATGATAGTGGTATAGTGATGATAGTGGTATAGTGATGATAGTGGTATAGTGATGTATAGTGATGATAGTGGTATAGTGGTATAGTGATGATAGTATAGTGGTATAGTGATGATAGTGGTATAGTGATGATAGTGGTATAGTGATGATAGTGGTATAGTGGTATAGTGATGATAGTGGTATAGTGGTATAGTGATGATAGTGGTATAGATGATAGTGGTATAGTGATGATAGTGGTATAGTGATGATAGTGGTATAGTGGTATAGTGATGATAGTGGTATAGTGATATATAGTGATGATAGTGGTATAGTGATGATAGTGGTATAGTGGTATAGTGATGATAGTGGTATAGTGATGATAGTGATATAGTGATATAGTGATATAGTGATAGTGGTATAGTGATATAGTGATGATAGTGGTATAGTGATGATAGTGGTATAGTGATGATAGTGGTATAGTGATGATAGTGGTATAGTGATGATAGTGGTATAGTGATGATAGTGGTATAGTGATGATAGTGGTATAGTGATGATAGTGGTATAGTGATGATAGTGATATAGTGATGATAGTGGTATAGTGATGATAGTGGTATAGTGATGATAGTGGTATAGTGATATAGTGGTATAGTGATGATAGTGGTATAGTGGTATAGTGATGATAGTGGTATAGTGATGATAGTGGTATAGTGGTATAGTGATGATAGTGGTATAGTGATGATAGTGGTATAGTGATGATAGTGGTATAGTGATGATAGTGGTATAGTGGTATAGTGATGATAGTGGTATAGTGATGATAGTGGTATAGTGATGATAGTGGTATAGTGATGATAGTGGTATAGTGATGATAGTGGTATAGTGATGATAGTGATGATAGTGGTATAGTGGTATAGTGGTATAGTGATGATAGTGGTATAGTGATGATAGTGGTATAGTGATGATAGTGGTATAGTGATGATAGTGGTATAGTGATGATAGTGGTATAGTGATGATAGTGGTATAGTGGTATAGTGATGATAGTGGTATAGTGATGATAGTGGTATAGTGATGATAGTGATATAGTGATGATAGTGGTATAGTGATGATAGTGGTATAGTGATGAGTGATATAGTGATATAGTGGTATAGTGATGATAGTGGTATAGTGATGATAGTGGTAGTGGTATAGTGATGATAGTGGTATAGTGATGATAGTGGTATAGTGGTGATAGTGGTATAGTGGTATAGTGATGATAGTGGTATAGTGGTATAGTGATATAGTGATGATAGTGGTATAGTGGTATAGTGATGATAGTGGTATAGTGATATAGTGGTATAGTGGTATAGTGATGTATAGTGATGATAGTGGTATAGTGATGATAGTGGTATAGTGATGATAGTGGTATAGTGATATAGTGATGATAGTGGTATAGTGATGATAGTGGTATAGTGATGATAGTGGTATAGTGGTATAGTGATATAGTGATGATAGTGGTATAGTGATGATAGTGGTATAGTGATGATAGTGGTATAGTGATGATAGTGGTATAGATAGTGGTATAGTGATATAGTGGGTATAGTGATGATATAGTGGTATAGTGGTATAGTGGTATAGTGATGATAGTGATATAGTGATGATAGTGGTATAGTGATGATAGTATATAGTGGTATAGTGATGATAGTGATATAGTGATATAGTGGTATAGTGATGATAGTGGTATAGTGATGATATGGTATAGTATATAGTGATGATAGTGATGATAGTGGTATAGTGATGATAGGTATAGTGATGATAGTGGTATAGTGATGATAGTGATATAGTGATGATAGTGGTATAGTGATGATAGTGGTATAGTGGTATAGTGATGATAGTGGTATAGTGATGATAGTGATATAGTGGTATAGTGATGATAGTGGTATAGTGATGATAGTGGTATAGTGATGATAGTGTGATGATAGTATAATGATATAGTGATGATATGGTATAGTGATGATAGTGGTATAGTGATGATAGTGGTATAGTGGTATAGTGATGATATGGTATAGTGATGATAGTGGTATAGTGATGAGTGATGATAGTGGTATAGTGATGATAGTGGTATAGTGATATAGTGGTATAGTGATGATAGTGGTATAGTGATGATAGTGGTATAGTGATATAGTGATGATATGGTATAGTGATGATAGTGGTATAGTGATGATAGTGATATAGTGATGTATAGTGATGATAGTGATATAGTGATGATAGTGGTATAGTGATGATAGTGGTATAGTGATGATAGTGGTATAGTGGTATAGTGATGATAGTGGTATAGTGATGATAGTGGTATAGTGGTGATAGTGGTATAGTGATATAGTGATATAGTGGTATAGTGATGATAGTGGTATAGTGATGATAGTGGTATAGTGATGATGATGGTAGTGGTATAGTGGTATAGTGGTATATGATATAGTGGTATAGTGATATAGTGGTATAGTGATGATAGTGGTATAGTGGTATGATAGTGGTATAGTGATGATAGTGGTATAGTGATGATAGTGGTATAGTGGTATAGTGATGATAGTGATATAGTGATGATAGTGGTATAGTGATGATAATGGTATAGTGGTATAGTGATGATAATGGTATAGTGATGATAGTGGTATAGTGATGATAGTGGTATAGTGATGATAGTGGTATAGTGATGATAGTGATATAGTGATGATAGTGGTATAGTGATAGTGGTATAGTGATGATAGTGATATAGTGATGATAGTGGTATAGTGATGATAGTGGTATAGTGATGATAATGGTATAGTGATGATAGTGGTATAGTGATGATAGTGGTATAGTGATGATAGTGGTATAGTGATGATAGTGGTATAGTGATGATAGTGGTATAGTGATGATAGTGGTATAGTGATGATAGTGGTATAGTGGTATAGTGATGATAGTGGTATAGTGATGATAGTGATATAGTGATGTATAGTGATGATAGTGGTATAGTGATGATAGTGGTATAGTGATGATAGTGGTATAGTGATGATAGTGGTATAGTGGTATAGTGATGATAGTGGTATAGTGGTATAGTGATGATAGTGGTATAGTGATGATAGTGGTATAGTGGTATAGTGATAGTGGTATAGTGATATAGTGATATAGTGGTATAGTGAGTGGTATAGTGATGATAGTGATGTATGGTATAGTGATATAGTGGTATAGTGATGATAGTGGTATAGTGATGATAGTGGTATAGTGATGATAGTGATATAGTGATAGTGATGATAGTGGTATAGTGATGATAGTGGTATAGTGATGATAGTGGTATAGTGATATAGTGATATAGTGGTATAGTGATAGTGGTATAGTGATGATAGTGATATGATATAGTGGTATAGTGATGATAGTGGTATAGTGATGATAGTGGTATAGTGATGATAGTGGTATAGTGATGATAGTGATATAGTGGTATAGTGATGATAGTGGTATAGTGATGATAGTGGTATAGTGATGATAGTGGTATAGTGATGATAGTGGTATAGTGATGATAGTGGTATAGTGATGATAGTGGTATAGTGATGATAGTGATATAGTGGTATAGTGATGATAGTGGTATAGTGATGATAGTGGTATAGTGATGATAGTGGTATAGTGGTATAGTGATATAGTGATGATAGTGGTATAGTGATGATAGTGGTATAGTGATGATAGTGATGATAGTGTATAGTGATGATAGTGGTATAGTGATGATAGTGATGATAGTGGTATAGTGATGATAGTGGTATAGTGATGATGATAGTGGTATAGTGATGATAGTGATATAGTATATAGTGATATAGTGATATAGTGGTATAGTGGTATAGTGATGATAGTGGTATAGTGATGATAGTGGTATAGTGATGATAGTGGTATAGTGATGATAGTGGTATAGTGATGATAGTGGTATAGTGATGATAGTGGTATAGTGATATAGTGATGATAGTGGTATAGTGATGATAGTGGTATAGTGATGATAGTGGTATAGTGATGATAGTGGTATAGTGGTATAGTGATGATAGTGGTATAGTGATGATAGTGGTATAGTGATGATAGTGGTATAGTGATGATAGTGGTATAGTGATATAGTGATAGTGGTATAGTGATGATAGTGGTATAGTGGTATAGTGATGATAGTGGTATAGTGATGATAGTGGTATAGTGATGATAGTGGTATAGTGATGATAGTAGTATAGTGGTAGTAGTATAGTGGTATAGTGATGATAGTGATGATGATGTGGTATAGTGATGATAGTGGTATAGTGGTATAGTGATATAGTGGTATAGTGATGATAGTGGTATAGTATAGTATAGTGGTATAGTGATGATAGTGGTATAGTGATGATAGTGGTATAGTGATATAGTGATAGTGATGATAGTGGTATAGTGATGATAGTGATGATAGTGGTATAGTGATGATAGTGGTATAGTGATGATAGTGATATAGTGATATAGTGGTATAGTGATGATAGTGATATAGTGGTATAGTGATGATAGTGGTATAGTGGTATAGTGATGATAGTGATATAGTGTATAGTGATGATAGTGGTATAGTGATGATAGTGGTATAGTGATGATATATAGTGATGATAGTGGTATAGTGATGATAGTGGTATAGTGATGATAGTGATATAGTGATATAGTGATGATAGTGGTATAGTGATGTGGTAGTGGTATAGTGATGATGGTGATATGTGATGTATAGTGGTATAGTGGTATAGTGATGATATGATAGTAGTATAGTGATAGATAGTGGTATAGTGATGATAGTGGTATAGTGGTATAGTGATGATAGTGGTATAGTGATGATAGTGGTATAGTGATGATAGTGGTATAGTGATAGTGATAATAGTGATGATAGTGGTATAGTGATGATAGTGATATAGTGGTATAGTGATGATAGTGGTATAGTGATGATAGTGGTATATAGTGGTATAGTGATATAGTGATGATAGTGGTATAGTGATATAGTGATGTGGTATAGTGATGATAGTGGTATAGTGGTATAGTGATGATAGTGGTATAGTGATGATAGTGATATAGTATAGTGGTATAGTGATGAGTATAGTGGTATAGTGATGATAGTGGTATAGTGATGATAGTGGTATAGTGATGATAGTGGTATAGTGATATAGTGATATAGTGGTATAGTGATGATAATGGTATAGTGATGATATAGTGATAGTATGATAGTGATATAGTGATGATAGTGGTATAGTGATGATAGTGGTATAGTGATGATAGTGGTATAGTGTTATAGTGGTATAGTGATATAGTGGTATAGTGATGATAGTGGTATATATAGTGATATAGTGATGATAGTGGTATAGTGATGATAGTGGTATAGTGATGATAGTGGTATAGTGATGATAGTGGTATAGTGATGATAGTGGTATAGTGGTATAGTGATGATAGTGGTATAGTGATATAGTGATATAGTGATGATAGTGGTATAGTGATGATAGTGGTATAGTGATGATAGTGGTATAGTGGTATAGTGATGATAGTGGTATAGTGATGATAGTGGTATAGTGATGATAGTGGTATAGTGATATAGTGATGATAGTGGTATAGTGATGATAGTGGTATAGTGATGATAGTGGTATAGTGATGATAGTGATATAGTGGTATAGTGATGATAGTGGTATAGTGATGATAGTGGTATAGTGATATAGTGGTATAGTGATGATAGTGGTATAGTGGTATAGTGATGATAGTGGTATAGTGATGATAGTGGTATAGTGGTATAGTGATATAGTGATGATAGTGGTATAGTGATGATAGTGGTATAGTGATGATAGTGGTATAGTGGTATAGTGGTATAGTGGTATAGTGATGATAGTGATATAGTGGTATAGTGATGATAGTGGTATAGTGATGATAGTGGTATAGTGGTATAGTGATGATAGTGGTATAGTGATGATAGTGGTATAGTGATGATAGTGGTATAGTGGTATAGTGATGATAGTGGTATAGTGATGATAGTGGTATAGTGATGATAGTGGTATAGTGATGATAGTGGTATAGTGGTATAGTGATGATAGTGGTATAGTGATGATAGATAGTGGATATAGTGATGATAGTGGTATAGTGATGATAGGTGGTATAGTGATGTAGTGGTATAGTGATGATAGTGGTATAGTGATGATAGTGGTATAGTAGTGATATAGTGGTATAGTGATGATAGTGGTATAGTGGTATAGTGATGATAGTGGTATAGTGGTATAGTGATGATAGTGGTATAGTGATGATAGTGATATAGTGATGATAGTGGTATAGTGATGATAGTGGTATAGTGGTATAGTGATATAGTGATGATAGTGATATAGTGATGATAGTGGTATAGTGATGATAATGGTATAGTGGTGATAGTGGATAGTGATATAGTGATGATATAGTGGTATAGTGATGATAGTGGTATAGTGATGATAGTGGTATAGTGGTATAGTGATATAGTGATGATAGTGGTATAGTGATGATAGTGGTATAGTGGTATAGTGGTATAGTGATGATAGTGGTATAGTGATGATAGTGGTATAGTGATGATAATGGTATAGTGATGATAGTGATATAGTGGTATAGTGATGATAGTGGTATAGTGATGATAGTGGTATAGTGATGATAGTGGTATAGTGATGATAGTGGTATAGTGATGATAATGTATAGTGATGATATGGTGGTATAGTGATGATAGTGGTATAGTGATGATAGTGGTATAGTGATGATAGTGGTATAGTGATGATAGTGGTATAGTGATGATAGTGGTATAGTGATATAGTGATATAGTGATGATAGTGGTATAGTGATATAGTGATGATAGTGGTATAGTGATGATAGTGGTATAGTGGTATAGTGATGATAGTGGTATAGTGGTATAGTGATGATAGTGGTATAGTGGTATAGTGATATAGTGATATAGTGATGATAGTGGTATAGTGATGATAGTGGTATAGTGATGTGGTATAGTGGTATAGTGATGATAGTGGTATAGTGATGATAGTGGTATATAGTGATAGTGATAATAATTGTATAGTGATGATAGTGGTATAGTGGTATGATGATAGTGATATAGTGATGATAGTGGTATAGTGATGATAGTGGTATAGTGATATAGTGGTGATAGTGATGATAGTGGTATAGTGATGATAGTGGTATAGTGATATAGTGATGATAGTGATGATAGTGGTATAGTGATGATAGTGGTATAGTGATGATAGTGATGATAGTGGTATAGTGATGATAGTGGTATAGTGATGATAGTGGTATAGTGATGATAGTGGTATAGTGATATAGTGGTATAGTGGTATAGTGGTATAGTGATGATAGTGATGATAGTGGTATAGTGATGATAGTGGTATAGTGATGATAGTGGTATAGTGATATAGTGGTATAGTGATGATAGTGGTATAGTGATGATAGTGGTATATTGATGATAGTGGTATAGTGATGATAGTGATGATAGTGGTATAGTGATGATAGTGGTATAGTGATGATAGTGGTATAGTGATGATAGTGGTATAGTGATATAGTGATGATAGTGGTATAGTGATGATAGTGGTATAGTGATGATAGTGTGATGATGATAGTGGTATAGTGATGATAGTGGTATAGTGGTATAGTGATGATAGTGGTATAAAGTGATGATAGTGGTATAGTGATGATAGTGATATAGTGATATAGTGATAGTGGTATAGTGATGATATAGTGATGATAGTGGTATAGTGATGGTATAGTGGTGATAGTGATATAGTGATAGTGGTATAGTGGTATAGTGATGATAGTGGTATAGTGATGATAGTGGTAGTGGTATAGTGATGATAGTGGTATAGTGATGATAGTGGTATAGTGATAGATGAGTGGTATAGTGATGATAGTGATATAGTGATGATAGTGATATAGTGATATAGTGATATAGTGATATAGTGGTATAGTGATGATAGTGGTATAGTGATATAGTGGTATAGTATAGTGGTATATTGATGATAGTGGTATAGTGATGATAGTGATAATATAGTGGTATAGTGATGATAGTGGTATAGTGATGATAGTGGTATAGTGATGATAGTGGTATAGTGATATAGTGATGATATGGTATAGTGATGATAGTGGTATAGTGATGATAGTGGTATAGTGATGATAGTGGTATAGTGGTATAGTGATGATAGTGGTATAGTGATGATAGTGGTATAGTGATGATAGTGATGATAGTGGTATAGTGATGATAGTGGTATAGTGATGATAGTGGTATAGTGATGATAGTGGTATAGTGATGATAGTGGTATAGTGATATAGTGATATAGTGATAGTGATATAATAAATGATAGTGGTATAGTGATGATAATGGTATAGTGGTATAGTGATGATAGTGGTATAGTGATATAGTGGTATAGTGATGATAGTGGTATAGTGATAGTGGTATAGTGATATAGTGATAATGTGATGATAGTGATATAGTGATGATAGTGGTATAGTGATAGTGATAGTATAGTGGTATAGTGATGATAATAGTGTATAGTGATATATAGTGGTATAGTAGTAATATAGTATATGATATGATGATAAATGATATAGTGATGATAGTGGTATAGTGATGATAGTGGTATAGTGGTATAGTGATGATAGTGGTATAGTGATGATAGTGG
This sequence comes from Oncorhynchus nerka, assembly GCF_034236695.1. Classification (NCBI taxonomy): domain Eukaryota; kingdom Metazoa; phylum Chordata; class Actinopteri; order Salmoniformes; family Salmonidae; genus Oncorhynchus; species Oncorhynchus nerka. The sequence continues at coordinate 9,083,373 of NC_088402.1, forward strand.
TATAGTGGTATAGTGGTATAGTGATGATAGTGATATAGTGATGATAGTGGTATAGTGATGATAATGGTATAGTGGTATAGTGATGATAATGGTATAGTGATGATAGTGGTATAGTGATGATAGTGGTATAGTGATGATAGTGGTATAGTGGTATAGTGATGATAGTGAGTATAGTGATGATAGTGGATAGTGGTATAGTGATGATAGTGGTATAGTGGTATAGTGATGATAGTGGTATAGTGATGATAGTGGTATAGTGATGATAGTGGTATAGTGATGATAGTGGTATAGTGATGATAGTGGTATAGTGATGATAGTGGTATAGTGATGATAGTGGTATAGTGGTATAGTGATGATAGTGGTATAGTGATGATAGTGGTATAGTGATGATAGTGGTATAGTGGTATAGTGATGATAGTGGTATAGTGATGATAGTGATATAGTGATGATAGTGGTATAGTGATGATAGTGGTATAGTGATATAGTGATGATAGTGGTATAGTGATGATAGTGATATAGGTATAGTGATGATAGTGGTATAGTGATAGTGATAGTGGTATAGTGGGATAGTGAGTGATATAGTGGTATAGTGATAGATAGTGGTATAGTGATGATAGTGGTATAGTGATGATAGTGGTATAGTGATGATAGTGGTATAGTGGTATAGTGATGATAGTGGTATAGTGATGATAGTGGTATATAGTGATGATATAAGTGGTAAATAGTGATGATATGGTATAGTAAGTATAGTGATGATAGTGTGTATAGTGTGATGATAGTGGTATAGTGATATAGTGATAGATGATGATAGTGGTATAGTGATATAGTGATGATAGTGGTATAGTGATGATAGATAGTGGTATAGTGATGATAATGGTATGATAGTGGTATGTGATAGTGGTATAGTGATGATAGTGATATAGTGATGATAGTGGTATAGTGATGATAATGGTATAGTGGTATAGTGATGATAATGGTATAGTGATGATAGTGGTATAGTGATGATAGTGGTATAGTGATGATAGTGATATAGTGATGATAGTGGTATAGTGATGATAGTGGTATAGTGATGATAGTGGTATAGTGATATAGTGATATAGTGATGATAGTGGTATAGTGATGATAGTGGTATAGTGATATAGTGATGATAGTGGTATAGTGATATAGTGATGATAGTGGTATAGTGATGATAGTGGTATAGTGATGATAGTGATATAGTGGTATAGTGATGATAGTGGTATAGTGATGATAGTGGTATAGTGATGATAGTGGTATAGTGATGATAGTGGTATAGTGATGATAGTGGTATAGTGATGATAGTGATATAGTGATGATAGTGGTATAGTGATGATAGTGGTATAGTGGTATAGTGATGATAGTGGTATAGTGATATAGTGATGATAGTGGTATAGTGATGATAGTGGTATAGTGATGATAGTGGTATGATGATATGGTATAGTGATGATAGTGGTATAGTGATGATAGTGGTATAGTGATGATAGTGATATAGTGGTATAGTGATGATAGTGGTATAGTGATGATAGTGGTATAGTGATGATAGTGGTATAGTGATAGTGATAGTGGTATAGTGATGATAGTGGTATATAAATGGTATAGTGATGATAGTGGTATAGTAGTGTATAGTGATGATAGTGGTATAGTGATGATAGTGGTATAGTGATGATAGTGGTATAGTGATGATAGTGGTATAGTGATGATAGTGGTATAGTGGTATAGTGATGATAGTGGTATAGTGATGATAGTGGTATAGTGGTATAGTGATGATAGTGGTATAGTGATGATAGTGGTATAGTGATGATAGTGGTATAGTGGTATAGTGATGATAGTGGTATAGTATAGTGATGATAGTGGTATAGTGATGATAGTGGTATAGTGATGATAGTGGTATAGTGGTATAGTGATGATAGTGGTATAGTGATATAGTGATGATAGTGGTATAGTGATGATAGTGGTATAGTGGTATAGTGATGATAGTGGTATAGTGATGATAGTGGTATAGTGATGATAGTGATATAGTGATGATAGTGGTATAGTGGTATAGTGATGATAGTGGTATAGTGATGATAGTGGTATAGTGATGATAGTGATGATAGTGATATAGTGATATAGTGATGATAGTGATATAGTGATGATAGTGGTATAGTGATGATAGTGGTATAGTGATGATAGTGGTATAGTGGTATAGTGATGATAGTGGTATAGTGGTATAGTGATGATAGTGGTATAGTGGTATAGTGATGATAGTGGTATAGTGATGATAGTGGTATAGTGATGATAGTGGTGGTATAGTGATGATGAGTGGTATAGTGATAGATAGTGATGATAGTGGTATAGTGATGATAGTGGTATAGTGGTATAGTGATGATAGTGGTATAGTGATGATATAGTGATATAGTGATGATAGTGGTATAGTGATGATAGTGGTATAGTGGTATAGTGATAGTGATAGTGATATAGTGGTATAGTGATGATAGTGGTATAGTGATGATAGTGGTATAGTGGTATAGTGGTATAGTGATGATAGTGGTATAGTGGTATAGTGATGATAGTGGTATAGTGATATAGTGATGATAGTGGTATAGTGATGATAGTGGTATAGTGATGATAGTGGTATAGTGATGATAGTGGTATAGTGATGATAGTGGTATAGTGATGATAGTGGTATAGTGATGATAGTGATATAGTGATGATAGTGGTATAGTGATGATAGTGGTATAGTGATGATAGTGGTATAGTGATGATAGTGGTATAGTGATGATAGTGGTATAGTGATGATAGTGGTATAGTGATGATAGTGGTATAGTGATGATAGTGGTATAGTGATGATAGTGGTATAGTGATGATAGTGGTATAGTGATGATAGTGGTATAGTGATAGATAGTGGTATAGTGATGTAGTGGTATAGTGATAGTGGTATAGTGGTATAGTGATGATAGTGGTATAGTGATGATAGTGGTATAGTGATGATAGTGGTATAGTGGTATAGTGATGATAGTGGTATAGTGGTATAGTGATGATAGTGGTATAGTGGTATAGTGATATAGTGATGATAGTGGTGTAGTGGTATAGTGATGATAGTGGTATAGTGATATAGTGGTATAGTGGTATAGTGATGATAGTGGTATAGTGATGATAGTGGTATATTGATGATAGTGGTATAGTGATTATAGTGGTATAGTGATGATAGTGGTATAGTGGTATATTGATGATAGTGGTATATTGATGATAGTGGTATAGTGATGATAGTGGTATAGTGGTATAGTGGTATAGTGATGATAGTGGTATAGTGATGATAGTGGTATAGTGATGATAGTGGTATATTGATGATAGTGGTATAGTGATGATAGTGGTATAGTGGTATAGTGATGATAGTGGTATAGTGATGATAGTGGTATAGTGATGATAGTGGTATAGTGATGATAGTGGTATAGTGGTATAGTGATATAGTGATGATAGTGGTATAGTGATGATAGTGGTATAGTGATGATAGTGGTATAGTGGTATAGTGATGATAGTGGTATAGTGATGATAGTGGTATAGATGAGTGGTATAGTGGTATGATAGTGGTATAGTGATGATAGTGGTATAGTGATGATAGTGGTATAGTGATGATAGTGGTATAGTGATGATATAGTGATGATAGTGGTATAGTGGTATAGTGGTATAGTGATATAGTGATATAGTGATGATAGTGGTATAGTGATATAGTGGTATAGTGGTATAGTGATGATAGTGGTATAGTGGTATAGTGATGATAGTGGTATAGTGATGATAGTGGTATAGTGGTATAGTGGTATAGTGGTATAGTGATGATAGTGGTATAGTGGTATAGTGGTATAGTGATGATAGTGGTATAGTGATGATAGTGGTATAGTGATGATAGTGGTATAGTGGTATAGTGATGATAGTGGTATAGTGGTATAGTGATGATAGTGGTATAGTGATGATAGTGGTATAGTGGTATAGTGATGATAGTGGTATAGTGATGATAGTGGTATAGTGGTATAGTGATGATAGTGGTATAGTGATGATAGTGGTATAGTGATGATAGTGGTATAGTGATGATAGTGGTATAGTGATGATAGTGGTATAGTGGTATAGTGATGATAGTGATGATAGTGGTATAGTGATGATAGTGGTATAGTGATGCTAGTGGTATAGTGGTATAGTGGTATAGTGATGATAGTGGTATAGTGATGATAGTGGTATAGTGATGATAGTTATATAGTGATGATAGTTATATAGTGATGATAGTGGTATAGTGGTATAGTGGTATAGTGATGATAGTGGTATAGTGGTATAGTGATGATAGTGGTATAGTGATGATAGTGGTATAGTGATGATAGTGGTATAGTGATGATAGTGGTATAGTGATGATAGTGGTATAGTGATGATAGTGGTATAGTGATGATAGTGGTATAGTGATGATAGTGATATAGTGGTATAGTGATGATAGTGGTATAGTGATGATAGTGGTATAGTGATGATAGTGGTATAGTGATGATAGTGGTATAGTGATGATAGTGGTATAGTGATGATAGTGGTATAGTGATGATAGTGGTATAGTGGTATAGTGATGATAGTGGTATAGTGATGATAGTGGTATAGTGATGATAGTGGTATAGTGATGATAGTGGTATAGTGATATAGTGGTATAGTGATGATAGTGGTATAGTGATGATAGTGGTATAGTGGTATAGTGATGATAGTGGTATAGTGATGATAGTGGTATAGTGATGATAGTGATATAGTGATGATAGTGGTATAGTGATGATAGTGGTATAGTGATGATAGTGGTATAGGGATGATTAACATCCCATCACTTTGGGGCGCATCCCAAATGGCACTACTTTTTGTCCAGTTCCCATATGACATAGCGAATAGGGTGCATTTGTGATGCAGCCTTTGCGGTATTTGATTGGCTTATTAAACTCCCGAGTTACCTTTTCAAAAGTAGATGCGTGATGTCCGTATGAAGGGAATTTCCTTCTCCTCCTCTCCGTTGGGAGCCAAATGACCGTCATAATACCCATCTCCCTATTCTAGGAGGAAATGTAATTGATTTATACACCTCTCTCATTATTTTACCTTTCTCTTTGTCCCTTCATTCTCTCTCTCCTTCTTCTCCTATGTTGCACATGTCTATCAAACCAACGATGAGGGGAAATACAAGAGACTAATGAGAAAATTGCATTCACATCTATGAGAGCAAATAGCTCTCTCTCGCTCTCCCCCTCAATCTTTTTCCCTCCTGCCCCTCTCTCTATCCCTCTCTCTTTTTCCCTCTCTCCGCCCCCTCTGTCTCTCGCTCTCTTTTGACTCTCCCTCAATCTCTGTCCCTCTTGCCCCTCTCTCTATTTTCCTCTCTTCATCCCCTCTTGTCTATCTACACCCCCTCTGTCTCTCTATCTCTGTCCCCCCCCCCTCTCTCTCTCTCTCGACTGGTTTTCATCTCAGTAGGTGCCTCTCTGCATGGTGACAAGTTGAGTATAATCACCCCATTACCCTGGTGCCACACACACACACACACACCACACTTATCCTCCCTCTCTCCAAACACAGCAAACGCTCATCCCCCCCTACCTCTCTCTGTGTCGATTCTAGACAGAGAGAGTTGGTTGCTGTACACACTGCCCAGCATTACATCCCTAAGCTGGTGTTAGACAGAGGCAGGTTGCTGTACACACTGCCCAGCATTACATCCCTAAGCTGATGTTAGACAGAGGCAGGTTGCTGTACACACTGCCCAGCATTACATCCCTAAGCTATTAAAATCTGACCTCTATTCAACCCTGTCTGTCTCAGACTATCCTTTTTGAGAGAGAACTCAGAAGGTTGAATGCTGAAGTCCCTCTACTATTTAAACCTGACAGTGTCCTCTACTCTCTACCGGCTCTGACGGGTTCACATCATACATGTTTCCCAAACATCACATTTTCCAAAGATTTTCCAAACATCACATTTTCCAAAGATGTTCCAAACATCACATTTTCCAAAGATGTTCCAAACATCACATTTTCCAAAGATGTTCCAAACATCACATTTTCCAAAGATGTTCCAAACATCACATTTTGAAGCGTTGAAGGTCAACATTAATTCAGATTAAGTTAAGGCCAAGGTTTAAGGTTTTGGGATAGGTTTAAAATAAAATGAAAAAAATAATAATAATTGAAACAAACAACTTTATATTGATGGAATCCAACTTGATATCTTTGGAATCATCTGTTACGCACGCCTCTATGAAGAGGGAACGCAACACCCGTGAAGCGGAAAAGGTATGGACTGTAGGTGCGAGTAAGAATGACAACAGGCAGAATGTGGTACTGTTTACAAGGACTTTAATCCTTTACACGGTAATATGGGGAAAAGGGGCTGGACGGAACCAAAGCAAAGAAAGTAAATCTCAAAGCCCCCTCTCCTATCTTACCTGCCTACCCACTACTTACCTAATTTAGCACCACCTGGTGCCCTAACCAAAATACAGGGGGTGGTCCGCCCAGGTCTTACCTAGTGTGCCTAGACAGCGAATATGCTACGGGTATATGTATGCCCACGGGCCTCTTGCCTAAGCACTCCCTAGGTGCCTTCCCCTTCCCCCCTGGGAACAAATGAAACAGAATATTAAACAATTTCACAAACAAACTAAGAAACAAAGGACATCAAATAAGCTATATCTGAGCAACAAACTCACAAAACATACCAACTCTCAGCAATGAACTCCCAGCAAAATCAACCTCTATCAAAATCTCTCTGCAATGACCTCCCAGAAAATCTCTCTTGACCTCCCAGCAAATCTCTCCCTCCTGAACGTCAGCAACCACATTCACCGAGCCCTTCACATAAGCTATCTGTACATTATATCCTTGTACAATCAGAGCCCACCGCATAAGGCGGCGGTTCTGGTTGTACATTTGTTTCAAGAACACCAACGGATTATGGTCCATGAAGACCTTAACAGGCAAGGCACTGGAGCCCACATATACCTCAAAGAACTGTAAGGCAAGCAATAAAGCCAGCGTCTCTTGTTCAATTGTAGAGTACCTTGACTGACACGAGTTGAACTTACGGGAGAAGAAACTGACGGGCCGATCCACTCAGTCTTCATCTTCCTGTAAGAGAACCGCACCCACCCCCACTATACTAGCATCTACCTCCAACTTAAAAGGTTTGTCAAAGTTGGGGGCGGCAAGCACTGGGGCACCACAAAGTAGCGCTTTAGCGGACTCAAAAGCGTAGTTACAGTCCTTGGACAACTTGAATGGTACCTTGGGACTAAGCAGAGATGAAAGGGGAGCAACTACCGTCGAGAAATTCTTACAGAATGTACGATAGTACCCTACCATCCCTAGGAATCTGCGCAACTGGCGGCGAGTAGTGGGAGCAGGAAAAGCAACAATTGCTTCCACTTTGCCAGTTACTGGGCGCACTTGGCCTCGTCCCACTTGTTTCCCTAAGTAAGTCACTGTAGCCTTCCCAATCTCACACTTGGCCAAATTGAGGGTTAAAGAAGCCTTCTCCAACCGCTGAAACACACTTTTCAAAGTGGAGAGATGATCAGACCAAGTAGACGAATGAATCACCACATCGTCAAGGTAAGCAGTACAATTTGGCACATCTTCAAACACAATGTTAACTAGCCGCTGAAACGTAGCAGGTGCATTACACATGCCAAAGGGCATCACAGTGTATTTTACAAAGTTATCTGGCGTAACAAAAGCCGATATGTCAGAAGCTCGAGAGGTCAGAGGCACCTGCCAATAACCTTTTAACAAATCTAACTTACTAACGTAAGCAGCAGAACCAATTCTATCAATACAGTCATCTAAGCGAGGTATAGGAAAATAATCAGACTTTGTAACTGCATTTACGCGACGATAGTCCGTACATAAGCGGGACGTACCGTCAGGCTTAGGAACAAGAATACATGGGGAACTCCAGGAGCTGTTATTGGGTTTTGCCATGTCATTCTGTAATAAATAAGCTACCTCACTTTTCATTACCTCCCTTTTCTTAGCATTAACCCGGTACGGATGCTGACGTATAGGAACAGCGTTCCCCACATCCACGTCATGTTCCAAGATGGATGTGCGACTTGGAATGTCCTGAAACACACTTACTGTAACGCATGGCGTAACTCCAACCCGTCCTCCTTATCCTCATCTAGGTCCCAGCCAGGCTTCAGTACCACCGCAGCCACACTGGAGACGGCGGGCTGGACCGGCTTACTTGAGGAGCTGTCGGGAGAATCACGCACATAATATGTTTTCAGCATGTTAACATGACACACACGGGAAGAACGCCTTCGATCTGGTGTCTTTATCACATAATTGGTGTCATTAAGTTTCTTTTCCACCAGATATGGTCCAGAAAAACATGCTGACAGAGATGAGCCAGGGATTGGCAACAAAACTAAAACTTGATCCCCTGGTGCAAATGAACGGCCAACAGCCTTTTTGTCATAATGCAACTTCATGCGTTTTTGAGACGAGGAGAGACTTTTGGGCTAACGCACATGCGGCGTGCAGTCTCTCCCGCATCTTACTGACATAATCCAACACATTTTTAGGGGCGCTACTGGGTGTAGGAGATAAGATATGCTCCTTCAAAACTTTCAGCGGACCCCGTGGGGTGTATCCAAACACAAGGTCAGCAGGGCTGAACCCTAAGGACTCTTGTATCGTTTCCCTTATAGCAAATAGGACAAAGGGCACCCCCTCATCCCAATCAGTACTGGTTTCCATACAATACTTGCGTAGCATTGCCTTCAGTGTCTGATGCCAGCGTTCTAGAGCCCCTTGACTCTCTGGATGATACGGACTGGAGACCTGATGGGAAATACACAATGTCTTTAACACATTTGAAAACAGTTTAGACATGAAGTTGGATCCCTGATCAGTTTGGATTACTTTAGGGAGTCCAAACGTAGAGAAGAACTTCACCAGTGCCTTCACCACAGTCTTAGCCGTTATAGTACGGAGAGGAATAGCCTCTGGGTATCGAGTAGCACTGCACATTATTGTTAGTAGGAACTGGTTACCTGACCTGGTTTTCGGCAATGGATCTACACAATCAATTATCACTCTTTCAAACGGTTCCCCCACCACAGGAATCGGGCAGAGTGGCGCTCGTGGAACTGTTTGATTCACTTTCCCAGTGAGTTGACATATGTGACATGTTTTACAAAATTGGACCACATCAGACTTCAAACCTGGCCAGAAGAAATGACGAAGGACCCGGTTATAAGTCTTTGTGATCCCCAAGTGTCCAGACCACGCCTGGTCATGGGCGATTGACAGCACCTGCTGTCGGAACGGTGTAGGAACAACCACTTGACACACTTCACTCCAGTCATTAATGGTGTCATGAGATGCCCATATCCGCATCAAAACTCCTGCTTCCATAAAGTAGGCGGTCTCTCTAGTTTTAGCTTCCTCAATGGAAATTACCGAAGCAAAACACTTGCGAAGACTGGTGTCTTCTTTTTGACATTCAATCACCTTCTCGGGGGTGACAGACAAAAGAATGTCATGTAACTGGGGCACAATTTCGTTTTCCCCTGCCTTAGTTTTTACGGGGGTAAAAACTGTCGGCATTGCAGAAGGAATACTCGGTGCATTGTCTTCTACCTCAACATTCTCAAAAATAGAACTAGCCAAATCCACCACATCTCCTAGCTTGCGAGATTGTGCCCTCGTTAACACACAAGCAGGAAAAACATGTGGAAATGCTTGAACCAATTTCTCATCTGTAGTTCTGATATCTGGATTGTCTACTACCTCTAACACAGGAGTGACATTACCACCAGCAATAGCATTCCCTAGTAGCAATGTGACTCCTTTTACTGGCAGTGTAGACACTACACCAACACGGAAACGTCCTGATACCAAGTCTGACACTAAGTGGACCCAGTGTAATGGTACAGGTACGGTTTTTGTCTCTATCCCCTGTAATATGACATGCGAGCCACAATACGTTTCAGGAGACCAGGGTAAAGCATCAGTAACGATTACTGACTGCGCCGCCCCGGTGTCTCGTAGGATTTGGATAGGCTTTTGATCAGCTTGTTCTCCTGTTAAGGAAACACAACCGGCAGAGATAAACGGAGCATAGACAGGATCCGGTTTCTCAAATACTGAATCAATAACTTGATCCAAGGGACGAGCCAAAGACTTGACTAAACCCAAACTTTTCATTTTTGGGGACGGTGACTGGGACTGTTGCGGTTTATTTTTCAAAACTGGGCAGTCCGCAATCACGTGACCCTTTTGGTGACAGTAAAAACATCAACGGATTTCAGGAAAAGGCTTAGGGTTGTTAGAGGAAAAGCGACCTGAAAGAGGAACTGATGACGTAATCGTCCGGCCTTCAAAACGAGGTGCACCAAAGACAGTCTTGTGTGTCAAAGCGTACTCATCTGCCAACACTGCTGCTTGGGCCAATGTCACCACTTTCTGTTCATTTAAATGAACTACAATTCTATATGGGAGGTTAATTTTAAAGTCCTCCAACAGCACCAACTCCCGAATATCAGCAAAGGTGTTAGCTTTGCTGGCTGAACACCAGCGACTAAACAGAGACTCTTTGTCCCTTGCAAATTCAACAAATGTACGGTGAGATGTTTTTTTGTGGTTCCTGAAGCGCTGTCTATAAGCTTCAGGCACCAACTCATAAGCCCGCAACACTGTAGTTTTAACTGTATTGTAGTGTAAACTTTCTTCCAGGGAGAGAGCAGCTACTACTTCCTGGGCTTTCCCAGACAATTTACATTGTAACAGGAGCGGCCAAACCTTGAGTGGCCAATGCAGCGCAGCAGCCACAAGCTCAAACGCAGAGAAATAAGAATCAACTTCCGACTCTCGGAATGGAGGGACTAAAGCTATGTTTTTACTCACATCGAAGTGGGCTTGATGATGAGCTGCTTGTGGAGTCGCACTGGAGGCAGCGTTTAGCTCCAGTTGTCGGATCCTCACCTCATTGTCAGCTTCTATTTTCCTAATTTCAAGTTCAAAATTCATCCGTCTCACTTTATCTTTTTGCTCCATTTCTAACCGAGCCAGCCTCACCTTCAGCCGAGCAGTCCCATCTGGACGACCCGAAGCAGAAGATAAAGGATCGAATCGGGGCAATGTAAAAGGGGTACGAGGAACCCCTTCCTCCGCCCTGTCCTCTGACTTGGCATCAGAAAGTCTACCAGTCTCCTCTCCTTGCAATGAGAGAATCCGTTCTCTCACTAAACCCTCCCTGACTAGCACCAAAAGCTCAGCCTTTAGGGCTTTCTCAGGGAATACAAATCCATAATGGTCAGCTATAGCTATAAGGTCTACTTTACGAAACCTCACCAAACAATCAATAGAGGGTGCTTCAAAAAACTTGGAGATGGCTGATGCAGCCATCTTATATACAATGCAGTCTCCTGAACACACTAACTAAACAAGTTATCCAAACTCACAACCTACCATCACACCTCAATCACTAACCACAGAGAGCTCAGAGCAGCAGGGTCCGGTCGGTTTAATGGAAAAATCCCGGATGAGCCCCCATTATGTTACGCACGCCTCTATGAAGAGGGAACGCAACACCCTGCTACAACTAAACTCTCCGTGAAGCGAAAAAGGTATGGACTGTAGGTGCGAGTAAGAATGACAACAGGCAGAATGTGGTACCGTTTACAAGGACTTTAATCCTTTACACGGTAATATGGGGAAAAGGGGCTGGACGGAACCAAAGCAAAGAAAGTAAATCTCAAAGCCCCCTCTCCTATCTTACCTGCCTACCCACTACTTACCTAATTTAGCACCACCTGGTGCCCTAACCAAAATACAGGGGGTGGTCCGCCCAGGTCTTACCTAGTGTGCCTAGACAGCGAATATGCTACGGGTATATGTATGCCCGCGGGCCTCTTGCCTAAGCACTCCCTAGGTGCCTTCCCCTTCCCCCCTGGGAACAAATGAAACAGAATATTAAACAATTTCACAAACAAACTAAGAAACAAAGGACATCAAATAAGCTATATCTGAGCAACAAACTCACAAAACATACCAACTCTCAGCAATGAACTCCCATCAAAATCAACCTCTATCAAAATCTCTCTGCAATGACCTCCCAGAAAATCTCTCTTGACCTCCCAGCAAATCTCTCCCCCCTGAACAGAACACTGGCTTTTATATAGCTTCAGATTGAATGGGTAATTGGAGACAGCTGAGTCTTGACGAGGGGGCGGGGTCAGCTCTCCAATTAGCCATGGAGTCGACCAATCAGCTGCTTGAGGGATTTCA